>NC_084568.2:3277500-3310000 GCF_033978685.3 Nerophis lumbriciformis
GTCATGTTCGGATGCACATTGTCTTTGCTCCACAGTAAGTCTTTGCTGTCGTCCAGCATTCTGTTTTTGTTTACTTTGTAGCCAGTTCAGTTGTAGTTTCGTTCTGCATAGCCTTCCCTAAGCTTCAAAGCCTTTTTTTAGGGGAACTCACCTTTTGTTTATTTTTGGTTTAAGCATTAGATACCTTTTTACCTGCCTCCCGCTGTTTCCGACATTTATAAAGCAATTAGCTACCGGCTGCCACCTACTGATATGGAAGAGTATTACACGGTTACTCTGCCGAGCCCTAGACAGCACCGACACTCAACAACAACACATCATTTGCAGACTGTAATTACTGGTTTGCAAAAAATATTTTTTAACTGAAATAGGTGAAATTCGATCATCTCCCACGGCCAGAGGTGGGTAGTAACGCGCTACATTTACTCCGTTACATCTACTTGAGTAACTTTTGGGATAAATTGTACTTCTAAGAGTAGTTTTAATGCAACATACTTTTACTTTTACTTAAGTATATTTATAGAGAAGGAACGCTACTTTTACTCCGCTACTTTTATCTACATTCAGCTCGCTACTCGCTACTAATTTTTATCGATCTGTTAATGCACGCTTTGTTTGTTTTGGTCTGTCAGACAGACCTTCATAGTGCCTGCCTTACTGGTGACGTTTCACTTCGTTCCACCAATCAGATGCAGTCACTGGTGACGTTGGACCAATCAAACAGAGCCGGGTGGTCACATGACCTGACTTAAACAAGTGGAAAAACTTATTGGGGTGTTACCATTTAGTGGTCAATTGTACGGAATATGTACTGTACTGTGCAATCTACTAATAAAAGTTCCAATCAATCAATCAAAAGTGTGAAGGAAAAAAGATACTTTTTTATTTCAACCGGACATCCCGTCAAAAGCCTAAAGACTGACCGCACATGAGGACCGTTCCTGTCTTCACACTTTTTACCTTGAAAATCATTTTTAACCTTGAAAAAAAAAAATTTACCTTGAAAAGTTTTTTTTACCTTGAAAATCATTTTTTACCCTGAAAATAATTTTTTACCTTGAAAATCGTTTTTTACATTGAAAATCATTTTTAACCTTGAAAAAAAAAATGTACCTTGAAAAAATTTTTTTACCTTGAAAATCATTTTTTTCTTTGAAAATCATTTTTTACCTTGAAACGTATTTTTTACCTTGAAAAAAAAATTTTACCTTGAAATTTTATTTTGCCTTGAAAATCATTTTTTACCTTGAAAATCATTTTTAACCTTGAAAAAAAAAATTTACCTTGACATTTTTTTTTTACCTTGAAAATAATTTTTTTCTTTGAAAATAATTTTTTACCTTGAAAATCGTTTTTTACATTGAAAATCATTTTTAACCTTGAAAAAAAAAATGTACCTTGAAAAAATTTTTTTACCTTGAAAATCATTTTTTTCTTTGAAAATCATTTTTTACCTTGAAACGTATTTTTTACCTTGAAAAAAAAATTTTACCTTGAAATTTTATTTTGCCTTGAAAATCATTTTTTACCTTGAAAATCATTTTTAACCTTGAAAAAAAAAATTTACCTTGACATTTTTTTTTTACCTTGAAAATAATTTTTTTCTTTGAAAATAATTTTTTACCTTGAAAATAATTTTTTACCTTGAAAATCTTTTTTGACCTTGAAAAAAAATCTTTACCTTGAAAAAAATGTTCTACCTTGAAAATCTTTTTTTTTTACCTTGAAAATCTTTTTTTTTACCTTGAAAATCATTTTTAACCTTGAAAATCATTTTTTACCTTGAAAAAAAATTTTTATCTTGAAAATTGTTTTTTACCTTGAAAATCATTTTTTACCTTGAAAATCATGTTTTACCTTAAAAATTTTTTTTTTTACCTTTTTTAAAAAAATGTTTAATTTTTTTTTTTTTTTTTTTTTTAAATTTTTTTTTTTTTTTTTAATTTTTTTTAATTTTATTTATTTTATTTTTTTAAATTTTTTTAATTTTTTTTTTTATTTTATTTTATTTTTTTATTTTTTTTTTTATTTTTATTTTTTTTATTTATTTTTTTTTTATTTTTTTATTTATTTATTTATTTATTTTTTTTTTTTTTAAATTTAAAAAAATTAAATTTTTTAAAACTTTTTTTTATTTATTTTTTTATTTTTTTTTATTTTTTTAACTTTTTTTAATTTTTGTTAATTTTTGTTAATTTTTGTTAATTTTTGTTAATTTTTTTTAATTCTTTTTAATTTTTTTTAATTTTTTTGAAATTTTTGAAATGTTTTAATTTTTTTTTACCCTAACCCTAACCCTAACCCTAATCTTAACCCTAACCCTAACCCTAACCTTAACCCTAACCCTAACCCTAAAAAAAATGTTAATTGTTAAAATTGTTTAAAAATTTAAAAAACATTTTTTTTTTTTTAATTTTTTAAAATTGTTTTAAATTGTTTTAAATTGTTTTAAAAAATTAAAAAAAAATTAAAAAATGTTTAAAAATTAATTAAAAAATTTAAAAAAATAAAATAAAATTTAAAAAAAATTAAAACAATTTTTTTTTACCTTGAAAATCATTTTTTACCTTGAAAATCATGTTTTACCTTAAAACATTTTTTAAATTTTTTTTTAACTTTTTTAAAATTAATGGCAAGAAAGTGAAGGCGCAGCAATACAAAAAACATCCAGAAGGAAGCATAACCAAAATAGGAAATTATACAAAACGCAGGAGAATATCCAACAAAGTCAAAACTGTCACGTGAGATCATGACAATAAATGCATCAACTTGTTGAAGTTGTTCAAATTACCGTATTTTTCGGACTATAAGGCGCACTTAAAATCCTTTCATTTTCTCTAAAATCAACAGTGCGCCTTATAAACCACTGCGCCTAATGTACGGAATATTTCTTGCTGTGCTTACCGACCTTGAAGCTATTTTATTTTGTACATGGTGTAATAAGTGTGACCAGTAGCTGGCAGTCAAACATAAGAGATACGTGTAGACTGCAAGATGAGGCCAGTAAACAACACCAAAACTTTAAATGTTCCATTGAAAATATAGATCATTACACACGGCGCTCAAAAAAATCTGTCAAAATGTTTAAGGAGGACTTTGGTAAGCTATGAAGCCGCACCGCTTGATGGATTGTACTGTGCTTCAACATAGGAGTATTATTATGGTGTGTTTCAGGTTTTGTTTCGCAATAATATGCAAAAGCAACTTTTTTTACCTTTTGGTCCCTGCTGATCTGTATTTGGGATCTGCATAAGTCCTGAAAATTTGCGCTCGTCCGCCATTGTAGTCTGTGACAACCCCATAGTCGATAAGCTTCTTGTTTTTCTCTATCTTCCTGTCATGGGACATTCATCCTCCGCTGTTGCCATTTCTAATATAAAGTAGTTTAAAGTTCTTACTTATATCTGTCAGTAAACTCGCCATGAAAGCGCTAAAACATACCGGTGTAGTGAGTTTACATTGTTCACCCAAGGAACTTTAGTTATTAGAGAGTTCTAGTCGGACGGTTTTTCACGGTTTTGTTGTTGCACTAGTGAGCCCCGGATGAGGAGATGCTGCTCCGTTATTGATTGAAGTAAAGTGTGAATGTCATTAAAACAGTTGTTTTGACACTTCTTCCACTCCCGTCCTTGCACGCTACACCGCTACAACAAAAATTACGGAGAAAAGACGCTGTTAAAGGTGAGCCACGTAAATAAGACCGCCCACAAAACGGTGCATCCTGAAGTGACTACCAGAAAGCTACTTGAAGATGATGTGTAAAACATCATCCATGCAACATTTTGACCAAAGAACCACCATCACATGTTATGTAGAGCAGTGTTTTTCAACCTTTTTTGAGCCAAGGCGCATTTTTTTGCGTGGAAAAAATGCGGAGGCACACCACCAGCAGAAATCATTAAAAAACTAAACACAGTTGACAGGAAAAAGTTGTTGACTTTAAAGCATAACCAAGCAGGTGTACTGTCACCACCTGTCACATCTCGGCGTGACTTATATGGAGTTTTTTGCTGTTTTCCTGTGTAGTGTTTTATTTCTTGTCTTGCGCTCCTATTTTGGTGGCTTATTCTCTTTTTTTTGGCATTTTCCTCTTGCAGTTTCATGTCTTCCTTTGAGCGATGTATCCCACATCTACTTTGTTTTAGCAATCCAAAAATATCAGTTGTTTTTATCCTTCTTTATGGGGACATTGTTGATTGTCATGTCATGTTCGGATGCACATTGTCTTTGCTCCACAGTAAGTCTTTGCTGTTGTCCAGCATTCTGTTTTTGTTTACTTTGTAGCCAGTTCAGTTGTAGTTTCGTTCTGCATAGCCTTCCCTAAGCTTCAAAGCCTTTTCTTAGGGGAACTCACCTTTTGTTTTTTTTTGGTTTAAGCATTAGATACCTTTTTACCTGCCTCCCGCTGTTTCCGACATTTATAACGCAATTAGCTACCGGCTGCCACCTACTGATATGGAAGAGTATTACACGGTTACTCTGCCCAGCTCTAGACAGCACCGACACTCAACAACAACACATCATTTGCAGACTGTAATTACTGGTTTGCAAAAAATATTTTTTAACTGAAATAGGTGAAATTAGATCATCTCCCACGGTCAGAGGTGGGTAGTAACGCGCTACATTTACTCCGTTACATCTACTTGAGTAACTTTTGGGATAAATTGTACTTCTAAGAGTAGTTTTAATGCAACATACTTTTACTTTTACTTAAGTATATTTATAGAGAAGAAACGCTACTTTTACTCCGCTACTTTTATCTACATTCAGCTCGCTACTCGCTACTAATTTTTATCGATCTGTTAATGCACGCTTTGTTTGTTTTGGTCTGTCAGACAGACCTTCAAAGTGCCTGCGTTTCAACAAATACAGTCACTGGTGACGTTCACTCCGTTCCACCAATCAGATGCAGTCACTGGTGACGTTGGACCAATCAAACAGAGCCGGGCGGTCACATGACCTGACTTAAACAAGTTGAAAAACTTATTGGGGTGTTACCATTTAGTGGTCAATTGTACGGAATGTGTACTGTACTGTGCAATCTACTAATAAAAGTTCCAATCAATCAATCAAAAGTGTGAAGGAAAAAATATACTTTTTTATTTCAACCGGACATCCCGTCAAAAGCCTAAAGACTGACCGCACATGAGGACCGTTCCTGTCTTCACAATAAAAGTGCCGCTCCATCGCGCCTGCGCTTTCAAAACAAGAGTCTCCGAAAGCCAGCGCAAACAAGCTAGCAAGCTACGGAGTTTGTGTATAAAAACGAATATGGAAGCTGGACAAATAAGATGCCAAAAACCCACCACTTTCATGTGGTATTAGACAGAAAGGAGGAACTTTTCTTCTCCATTTGAAAACGTGGACGTTATCATCACAACTGTCTGATTACAGTCAACGCAAGTCATCAGAATCAGGTAATACACCAACTTATATTCTAGTCTTCATGAAAGAAAGGAATCTATACGTTAAACATGCATGTATATTCATTAAAACACCTTTAACATGTAAACAAAAACAGCAAAATAAATACATATAAATTATATACTGTATATATCAATGTATATGTATGTATGTATGTATATATATATATATATATATATATGATATGTGTGTGTATGTTACTCATCAGTTACTCAGTACTTGAGTAGTTTTTTCACAACATACTTTTTACTTTTACTCAAGTAAATATTTGGGTGACTACTCCTTACTTTTACTTGAGTAATAAATCTCTAAAGTAACAGTACTCTTACTTGAGTACAATTTCTGGCTACTCTACCCACCTCTGCCCACGGCACACCAGACTGTATCTGCACAGTGGTTGAAAAACACTGATGTAGACCACAAGGAAGTCTTTTACATTTAGAAAAAAATCATAATGTGACCCATTTAATGTCTCTTATAGCCGGTGTGCCTTTTTATATGAAAATAGACCTTAATAGACCCGCTCATCGGCAGTGCGCCTTATAATCCGGTGCGCCCTATGGTTTGAAAAATACGTTAATTGGCTTCATGAAATAATCTTGGTTCCACTTATGGCCCTGCAGATAGCGTAAATGCCCTCTGATTACTGCCATTGTTCAGCCATCTGAAGGTCAGCCCCTGAATCGTAAAGCGATCGTTATTTCTGCAACCCTCCCGGTGACTCTGCCGCAGCACGACTTATTAGTGGGGGGCATTCGCCCGCACCCATCTCAGCTCGCAAACAGATGGCCTGTAAAATGCCCTGACGAGTTCAGAGGGCACTTTTCCATAATCCTCTGCATTTAGGTCATAATGAGTCAGAAGAGACATTTCCGCAGTTGTTTTATGATTTAGAATGATGATGATGATGATGATGATTTCCCTGCATTTAGGCAGAGGTGGGTAGAGTAGCCAGAAATTGTACTCAAGCAAGAGTACTGTTACTTTAGAGATTTATTACTCAAGTAAAAGTAAGGAGTAGTCACCCAAATATTTACTTGAGTAAAAGTAAAAAGTATGTTGTGAAAAAACTACTCAAGTACTGAGTAACTGATGAGTAACATACACACACACACATATATATATATATATATATATATATATATATATATATATATATATATATATATATATATATATATACACACACATATACATATATACATATATATATATATACACAAACATATATATACACACACATATATATATATATATATATATATATATATATATAACGACATCATCTGGTACAACCCCCCATACAGCAAAAACGTCTCAACTAACATTGGACACAAATTCCTCAATCTGATTGACAAACACTTTCCCAAAGACAACACCCTAAGAAAAGTATTCAACAAGAACAACATTAAATTGAGCTACAGCTGTATGAACAATATACGACAAATTATCTCAAACCACAACAAAACAATTGCAAATGAGCCGTCGGCCCCCGGACAGAGCGACTCCAAAACCAACAAAGGCTGCAACTGCCGAAAGAAACCTGATTGCCCTCTCAACGGGGGGTGCTTACAAACATCAGTTGTCTACCAATCTAAGGTAACACGCAAGGACATTCACACATCCGACACATATGTAGGATTAACCGAGGGAGAGTTCAAAACCAGATGGAACAATCACAAGGCTTCTTTCAGGAACCAAAACCTGCGGAATACCACAGAACTCAGCAAACACATTTGGGACCTCAAAGACAATAATGTTGAATATTCAATAACATGGCAAATTCTTGCATCCAGCACACCTTACAATAGTGGTAATAAAAGATGCAACCTATGCTTGAAAGAGAAAATGTTTATTATTTACCGTCCAGACCTGTCATCCCTCAACAAGCGCAGCGAAATTGTAACAGCATGCCGCCACAGACGGAAACACCTCCTAGGTAACACATGAGCCAATCACCACGCCCCTACGCCAGCCTGTACCCACCCACTCTGTGCCCTATATAAACCATGGTATGTGAATGCTTCCATTAAAATCTGCTGATGATTGAGGGAACCCCCTCATGAAACAGGCCTGTAGAGATGAAATAGTCTTGTGATTTTTTCCCCACACATACATATATATATATATATATATATATATATATATATATATATATATATATATAAACACACACACATATATATATATATATATACACACATATATATATATATACATACATTGATATATACAGTATATAATTCATATTTATTTATTTTGCCGTTTTTGTTTACATGTTAAAGGTATTTTAATGAACATACATGCATGTTTAACACATATAGATTCCTTTCTTTCATGAAGACAAGAATATAAGTTGGTGTATTACCTGATTCTGATGACTTGCATTGATTGGAATCAGACAGTAGTGATGATAACGTCCACGTTTTCAAATGGAGGAGAAAAAAAGTTCCTCCTTGCTGTCTAATACCACATGAAAGTGGTTGGTTTTTGGCATCTTATTTGTCCAGCTTCCATATTCGTTTTTATACACTTTACAAGAAATACATTGGCGGCAAACTCCGTAGCTTGCTAGCTTGTTTGCGATGGCTTTCGGGGACTCTTATTTTGAAAGTGCAGGCGCGATGGAGCGGCACTTTTATTGTGAAGACAGGAACTGTGCAGTCAGTCTTTAGGCTTTTGACGGGATGTACGGTTGAAATAAAAAAGGGTCTTTTTTCCTTCACACTTTTGATTTATTGATTTGAACTTTTATTAGTAGATTGCACAGTACAGTACATATTCCGTACAATTGACCACTAAATGGTAACACCCGAATACGTTTTTCAACTTGTTTAAGTCAGGTCATGTGACCGCCTGGCTCTGTTTGATTGGTCCAACGTCACCAGTGACTGCATCTGATTGGTGGAACGGAGTGAACGTCACCAGTGACTGTATTTGTTGAAACGCAGACACTATGAAGGTCTGTCTGACAGACCAAAACAAACAAAGCGTGCATTAACAGATCGATTATTAGTAGCGAGTAACGAGCTGAATGTAGATAAAAGTAGCGGAGTAAAAGTAGCGTTTCTTCTCTATAAATATACTCAAGTAAAAGTAAAAGTATGTTGCATTAAAACTACTCTTAGTAGTACAATTTATCCCAAAAGTTACTCAAGTAGATGTAACGGAGTAAATGTAGCGCGTTACTACCCACCTCTGCATTTAGGGGCACTGACATGAATTAGAGAAAAGGTTCCATTTTTACTCCTGGCTCTGAATCTGTGTAGAAGTTTCATTACCGCCGTGCCCTGCACTATCCCCACCACCGATCTGCTTATCGCAGAGGTAAACAGAAATGCATATTTCTGCAAAACATGCAGCCCCGGGCCGCCATGCCTCTCCCGGCCTGCGCTTGCGTGCCGAGCGAAGCCCGTCAGTGCAAACATAATTTGTGCAGACATATAGACCCCTGGCTTTGAGCTTCAAATGACGGCCTGGTAAGCATCTCAATGTGATTCACAGCGATTGGAGGGAGTCGCCTTCTGCCGTAGCCTGTGTCCGATCACTGTTGATGCCCACTAGCCACCAGTGGCCTCCTCTTGCACTCGGAAAAGATGTTATCGTGTCGTCTCATGTGGAAGGTCACTTGAAGGCCACCGCCATTGTTACGGATTCGCTTCCCACACTTGACTTCCACATGTGTATATTTCACCCACCTGCGGTTAGTTAGCCCAGTGTTTTTCAACCCTTTTTGAGCCAAGGCACATTTTTTTCCATCCATCCATCCATCCATCTTCTTCCGCTTATCCGAGGTCGGGTCGCGGGGGCAGCAGCCTAAGCAGGGAAGCCCAGACTTCCCTCTCCCCAGCCACTTCAGCCAGCTCCTCCCGGGGGACCCCGAGGCGTTCCCAGGCCAGCCGGGAGACATAGTCTTCCCAACGTGTCCTGGGTCTTCCCCGTGGCCTCCTACCGGTCGGACGTGCCCGAAACACCTTCCTAGGGAGGCGTTCGGGTGGCATCCTGACCAGATGCCCGAACCACCTCATCTGGCTCCTCTCCATGTGGAGGAGCAGCGGCTTTACTTTGAGCTCCTCCCGGATGGCAGAGCTTCTCACCCTATCTCTAAGGGAGAGCTCCGCCACCCGGCGGAGGAAACTCATTTCGGCCGCTTGTACCCGTGATCTTGTCCTTTCGGTCATGACCCAAAGCTCATGACCATAGGTGAGGATGGGAACGTAGATCGACCGGTAAATCGAGAGCTTTGCCTTCCGACTCAGCTCCTTCTTCACCACAACGGACCGATACAGCGTCCGCATTACTGAAGACGCCGCACCGATCCGCCTGTCGATCTCGCGATCCACTCTTCCCTCACTCGTGAACAAGACTCCGAGGTACTTGAACTCCTCCACTTGGGGCAAGATCTCCTCCCCAACCCGGAGATGGCACTCCACCCTTTTCCGGGCGAGAACCATGGACTCGGACTTGGAGGTGCTGATTCTCATCCCAGTCGCTTCACACTCAGCTGCGAACCGATCCAGTGAGAGCTGAAGATCCTGGCCAGATGAAGCCATCAGGACCACATCATCTGCAAAAAGCAGAGACCTAATCCTGCAGCCACCAAACCGGATCCCCTCAACGCCTTGACTGCGTCTAGAAATTCTGTCCATAAAAGTTATGAACAGAATCGGTGACAAAGGGCAGCCTTGGCGGAGTCCAACCCTCACTGGAAACGTGTCCGACTTACTACCGGCAATGCGGACCAAGCTCTGGCACTGATCATACAGGGAGCGGACTGCCACAATCAGACAGTCCGATACCCCATACTCTCTGAGCACTCCCCACAGGACTTCCCGAGGGACACGGTCGAATGCCTTCTCCAAGTCCACAAAACACATGTAGACTGGTTGGGCAAACTCCCATGCACCCTCAAGGACCCTGCCGAGAGTATAGAGCTGGTCCACAGTTCCACGACCAGGACGAAAACCACACTGTTTCTCCTGAATCCGAGGTTCGACTATCCGGCGTAGCCTCCTCTCCAGTACACCTGAATAGACCTTACCGGGAAGGCTGAGGAGTGTGATCCCACGATAGTTAGAACACACCCTCCGGTTCCCCTTCTTAAAGAGAGGAACCACCACCCCGGTCTGCCAATCCAGTGGTACCACCCCCGATGTCCACGCGATGCTGCAGAGTCACATTTTTTTTCATAAAAAAAAATACAGAGGCACACTACCAGCAGAAAAGCTTAAAAAATGAAACTCCACCAGGTTGTCATGCCTTATTAGGGACCGAGTCCCTTTGGGACAGAGGACCCTATTGTATTTCTAGCGTTTTATTATTATACCGCCGCCTCTTTGAGCTGTAATTTGACCCCCTTAACATGCTTCAAAACTCACCAAATTGGACACACACATCAGGACTGGCGAAAATTGCAATCTAATCAAAAAACCAAACCCCAAAACTCAAAATCGCGCTCTAGCACCCCCTAGGAAGAAAGCACAGACAAAACTGCCTGAAACTCCCAGTAGGAATGTCGTAGAGACATGAAACAAAAACCTCTATGTAGGTCTCACTTAGACCTATATTTCATACACTGACAACCCCCAGCAAAAATCAACAGGAAGTTTGCAATTCCCCCTTCAAAACAAAAGTTGTGTAAAACAGTCACTTTTTTCAAACTTTATCTCCTCTGAGCACGTTTGTCGTCCATCCATCCATCCATTTTCTACCGCTTATTCCCTTTGGAGTCGCGGGGGGCGCTGGAGCCTATCTCAGCTACATTCGGGCGGAAGGCGGTGTACACCCTGGACAAGTCGCCACCTCATCGCAGGGCCAACACAGATAGACAGACAACATTCACACTCACATCCACACACTAGGGCCAATTTAGTGTTGCCAATCAACTTATCCCCAGGTGCATGTCTTTGGAAGTGGGAGGAAGCCGGAGTACCCGGAGGGAACCCACGCAGTCACGGGGAGGACATGCAAACTCCACACAGAAAGATCCCGAGCCCGGGATTGAACCCAAGACTACTCAGGACCTTCGTATTGTGAGGCAGATGCATTAACCCCTCTGCCACCGTGAAGCCCTCGTGTCGTCTTCAAATTAGCACAGGAGAGAGATTGAACCCTTCTGATTAAAAGTTGAGGAAAGAGTTTTAATTACGGCTCCGGTTTGGATTTTATGAGCCCTCAAAGTTGGTCCCGTCAATCGCTGCTTGCAGCTTTAATTTTGAGTTTGTTGTTGTTTCCTGTGTGTAGTGCTTTAGTTTCTGTTACGGTAATTTGGTGACCCTTCCTGTTCTGTTGGTGTTCTCCTGTAGCAGCGTCACACCTTCCTTTAAATTCTATTCCCCGCACCTGCTTTGTTTTCGCAATCAAGACTATTTAAGTTGTGCGTACGCTATCCTTCTTTGTGCACTGCAAAAAGTCCGTGTTCAAAAACAAGGAGAAAAAATTCAAAAATAAAGGGTATTTTATTTGAACAAAGCAAAATTATCTGCCAATAGAAGAAGAAAATGTGGCTTGTTAAGACTTTCCAAAACAAGTAAAATTAAAGCTGCAAGCAGCGATGGACGGGACCGACTTTGACGGCACATACAATCCAAACCGGAGCAGTAATTAAAACTCTTTGGTCAACTTTTAATCAGAAGGGTTCAATCTCTCTCCTGTGCTAGTTTGAAGCCAACACGACAAACGCGCTCAGAGGAGATAATGTTTGAAAAAAGGTGACCGGTTTTTACACAACTTTTGTTTTGAAGGGGGAATTGCAAACTTCCTGTTGATTTTTGCTGGGGGTTGCAAATACATGAAATGTAGGTCTAAGTGAGACCTACATAGAGATTTTTGTTTCATGTCTCTAAGACATTCCTACTGTAAGTTACAGGCAGTTTTGTCTTGAGTTTTCTTCCTAGGAGCAGTTGTGTCTGTGTTTTCTTCCTAGGGGGCGCTAGAGCGCAATTTTGAGTTTTGGGGTTGGGTTTTTTTTTTATGAGAGCGCAATTTTTGCCAGTCCTGATGTGTGTGTCCAAGTTTGGTGAGTTTTGAAGCATGTTAAGGGGGTCAAATTACAGCTCAAAGAGGCAAAAGTGACTGTTTTTACTAAACTTTTGTTTTGAAGGGGGAATTGCAAACTTCCTGTTGATTTTTGCTGAAAGATGTCAGTGTATGAAATGTAGGTCTAAGTGAGACCTACATAGAGGTTTTTGTTTCATGTCTCTACGACATTACTGGGAGTTAGAGGCAGTTTTGTCTGTGTTTTCTTCCTAGGGGGCGTTAGAGCGCAATTTTGAGTTTTGGGGTTGGTTTTTTTTATGAGAGCGCAATTTTTGCCAGGCCTGATGTGTGTGTCCAAGTAAAACTGGACAAAAGTATTGGGACACTTGGGACTACAACTTCACAAAAGTATTGGGACACTTAGTACTACCACTGAACAAAAGTATTGGGCAACTGGACAAAAGTATTGGGACACTTACACAGGACAAAAGTATTGGGACACTTGGGACTACCACTGAACAAAAGTATTGGGACACTTCGGACTAAAACTAGACAAAAGTATTGGGACACTTCGGACTACCACTGGACAAAAGTATTGGGACACTTACACTGGACAAAAGTATTGGGACACTTAGGACTACAACTTGACAAAAGTATTGGGACACTTAGGACTACAACTGGACAAAAGTATTGGGACACTTAGGACTACAACTTCACAAAAGTATTGGGACACTTAGTACTACCACTGAACAAAAGTATTGGGCAACTGGACAAAAGTATTGGGTCACTTACACAGGACAAAAGTATTGGGACACTTGGGACTAAAACTTGACAAAAGTATTGGGACACTTAGGACTACCACTGGACAAAAGTATTGGGACACTTACACTGGACAAAAGTATTGGGACACTTATGACTACCACTGGACAAAAGTATTGGGACACTTAGGCCGAAAACTGGACAAAAGTATTGGGCAACTGGACAAAAGTATTGGGTCACTTACACAGGACAAATGTATTGGGACACTTGGGACTAAAACTTGACAAAAGTATTGGGACACGAAGGACTACAACTGGACAAAAGTATTGGGACACTTAGGACTAAAACTAGACAAAAGTATTGGGACACTTCGGACTACCACTGGACAAAAGTATTGGGACACTTACACTGGACAAAAGTATTGGGACACTTAGGACTACAACTTGACAAAAGTATTGGGACACTTAGGACTACAACTGGACAAAAGTATTGGGACACTTAGGACTACCACTGGACAAAAGTATTGGGACACCTACACTGGCCAAAAGTATTGGGACACTTAGGACTACAACTTGACAAAAGTATTGGGACACTTAGGACTACAACTGGACAAAAGTATTGGGAGACTTAGGACTACAACTTGACAAAAGTATTGGGACACTTAGGACTACAACTTGACAAAAGTATTGGGACACCTACACTGGCCAAAAGTATTGGGACTCTTAGGACTACAACTTGACAAAAGTATTGGGACACTTAGGACTAAAACTGGACAAAAGTATTGGGAGACTTAGGACTACAACTTGACAAAAGTATTGGGACACTTAGGACTACAACTTGACAAAAGTATTGGGACACTTAGGACTACAACTTGACAAAAGTATTGGGACACTTAGGACTAAAACTGGACAAAAGTATTGGGACACTTAGGACTACAACTTGACAAAAGTATTGGGACACTTAGGACTACAACTTGACAAAAGTATTGGGACACTTAGGACTACAACTTGACAAAAGTATTGGGACACTTAGGACTAAAACTGGACAATAGTATTGGGACACTTAGGACTAGCACCTGCCAAATACGCGGGCTTGACCAATGCTGCTTGCAGCTTTAATTTTTTATTGTAATTTTGAAGAATTTATCTGAATGTGCATGAACTATTTCTGTTCAAAATAGTTAGAAATGTCACATGTTAAATGTTTAAATATTAACTGTCAGTTTGCTGTACTGTGCCAACTGTACTACTATATGAGTACATATTTTCTATTGTTTCATTGAAAATAAAACAGCAAATCTGTTTTAATTATGAGACACATTTGTGTCAAAATCATGATTTTTTTTTTATGCTGGAAATAAAAAATGATGACTTTAAAAAAGTAGTTTTATACTTGTGAGTGTTGATGACACAGCTTTGCAACACTTGATATTCTAGTTTCAAGCATGTTTTACTCAATATACCGTATTTTCCGCACCATAAGGCGCCCTGGGTTATAAGCCGCGCCTTCAATGAACGGCATATTTCAAAACTTTGTCCACCTATAAGCCGCCCCGTGTTATAAGCCGCATCTAACTGCGCTAAAGGAATGTCAAAAAAACAGTCAGATAGGTCAGTCAAACTTTAATAATATATTAAAAACCAGCGTGATGTGGGCGCGCATGGAGTCGTATATCAACATGGACGGAGCTGCGTGAAAAAAGCCACCCGGCCTCTTCGCGTAAACTTACCTTAACCACTCGCTCATCTTTTCTTCATCCATCCATCCCTTCGAGTTAGCTTTTATGATGACGCCGGCTGGAAAGGTCTCTTTTGGCAAGGTCTTCCTTTTGAATATCACCATGGGTGGAAGTTTCTGGCCATTAGCATGGCAAGCTAGAACCACAGTGAAGGATGACTTCTCATTCCCTGTGGTGCGAATATTCACCGTACGTGCTCCCGTTGTATCCACAGTGCGGTTCACAGGAATATCAAAAGTCAGTGGAACCTCGTCCATGTTGATAATGTTCTCTGGCCGGATCTTTTTTTTTAGCTATCTTGTTTTTACAATATGCACGGAAAGTAGCCAGCTTTTCTTGAAAGTCTTTAGGCAGTTGCTGTGAAATAGTAGTCCGTGTGCGGATGGAGAGATTGCGTCTTGGAAACCTGTCGCTTAGTAGGAGCCATTTTGTGGTCTTTACAGATGTAAACACACAAAGGAAATGAAACGTAATATCCGCGCGCTTCTTCTTCTTCTACGCGGGCGGGTGGTTGCTTACAGTAGAAGAAGAAGCGCTTCCTGTTCTATGGGGGCGGGTGCTTACCTTGGCGGTTGCTTGCGTAGAAGAAGAAGCACTTCTACGGGGAAAAAAGATGGCGGCTGTTTACCGTAGTTGCGAGGCCGAAACTTTATGAAAATGAATCTTAATATTAATCCATATATAAAGCGCACCGGGTTATAAGCCGCACTGTCAGCTTTTGAGTAAATTTGTGGTTTTTAGGTGCGGCTAATAGTGCGGAAAATACGGTAGGTCATCAAATCTCAGCAACAAGCTGTAATATCTTACTGAGATCATTTAGGACCAAAACCTTTAATACAAGTAAAACACTCTAACATAAAATCTGCTTAGTGACAAAGTGTACAAAGGAAAATGTTTGTAGTTTTAAAACGGTCCCTTTTTTATAGCACGGCGTACCTTAAAATCGATAAGCGAGCCATGCCTACAGACTACAAAAGTGAACGGCCTTACATTGAGTTTACAATTGGCTCACGCTGCTCGAAGCGATAATGAATTTGCATGGAGGAGCCTTAACCAGGTCAGACAGAACAACAGCAGAAAGGAACGGGCTCGGGCAAGGACTCAATTATTTTGCCACTGGAAACACGTATTCATTACATTTAACCGTGCGCCTTTCTTTGGAGCTCCCCAGTTGCTGCCTTTTGAAAGCGAAAGGTAATTTGTTCAACCTTGGTGGTCAGACCTGCCAATTACAATTGAGGTCCGGGGGGCTGTTTCGCAAGGGGAGATTGCAAGCTGACAGGAAATAGATCTGTCCAGATACAGACGTGAAGGTATGCTCTTATCAGACGCCATGTTGATGATTACAAAATGTCAACTTCAGGGAATCGGTGGACTTTGTGTCTTTCATATTTGTTTCCCACACAGCTGCTTCACAATAAGGCAGCAGAATTAGAATGTGCAGGCAGAGTAAAAGTAAGTAGTGCATAGTCAATGTGCTGGCAAGACCTCTGATGAATATATGAATAACAAGGCATGGCAAAGGTCTCCATTGAGACTAAACATCTCCTTTCTGCTTGACCTTTACTTGCCACTGCTTGTTTGTGGACATAGTAGAAGTTGCTTTGCACTCTTAATTGTTAGGCCTCACCTTTCTTAAATGTACAGTGTAGACCAGGGGGTCCAAACTCTCTGAAAAACTGTATTTTGGTACCAATACCAAAATGTATTTCGATACTTTACAAAAAATGGCATTATTGGCTTTATTTTAACAAAAAATCTTAGGGTACATTAAACATATGTTTATTATTGTGTGGATGCTCCAAACTTTCACACTTTTCTACACCAAAATTCATCTATTTATTCTTCTTCTACTTCTCCAGATTTTGGCGCGCTCGACCTTCCACATTTTTCATCCGATTCCAACCGTTCCAACTTCAAAATGTTAAGCCTATTTGGGAATTGCAGGCTTTCCCTTGCCAAATTCCAAAAAGTCCCAGATTTCACAGAATTCCAGGTTCTCCGGGGACATTTTTCCCATTCAAAATGAATTGTCCATTTTTCAAACTTCCACCATTGCCACATTTTTCAACCGATTTAAAGCATTTCACCTTCAACATATTCTACTCATCATGGACAATCAAACTATCATGTTTCCAAGTTAAAAAATTACAGGAATTCCCAGAATTCCCTTTCTTCAAACCCTTGTTAACCCTTTTTTCTGGTGACTACTCATTACACCTTTTTCTACCGTTCCACCGTCAAAACATTCCTCTTAATCGGGACAAAAAACAAAGTTCTTTTTCAGAATGGAAAAATTCCTTTTTTCCCCCGAAATTCCTGGAATTCCTTAATACCATTTCTCAATTCAACCTTTTACTACTTCAACATTTCTCGACCGATTTGAAAAATTCCAACACCAACCATTTCAACTCATTCAGAACATTCAAGTCTTTTAACATTTTCCCCAAAATTCCCGCTTTTCCTAAAATTCCCCAATTTCCAAAAATTCCCAGATTTCACAGAATTCCAGGTTTTCCGGGGACATTTTTCCCATTCAAAATGAATTGGCCATTTTTCAAACTTCCACCATTTCCACATTTTTCAACCGATTTAAACCATTTCACCTTCAACATATTCTACTCATCATGGACATGTTTCCAAGTTAAAACAATTCCAGGAATTCCCTTTTTTCCATACTTGCCAACCCTCCTGGATTTTCCGGGAGACTCCCGAAATTCAGCACCTCTCCCGAAAACCTCCCGGGACAAATTATCTCCCGAAATTCAGGCGGACTCAGGTCCATGCGGACCTGAGTCCGCCTGAATTTCCCACAATATAAACGGTGTGCCTACCCAATGACGTTATAACTGTAGAATGATGGAGGGCGAGTTCTTGGTTCCTTATGTGGGTTTATTGTTAGGCAGTTTCTTTAACGTCCTCCCAGCGCGGTAACAACACACAACAACAGCAGTCAAGTTTCCGTCTACCGTAAAGCAGTTCGTCTGCCGTAAACAGCAATGTTGTGACACTCTTAAACAGGACAATACTGCCATCTAGTGCATTTGATGAAAGCACTTTTGTGCGTGCCACACAGCAATGCATCATCAGAGAGGGTGTTCAGCATGGTTAGAATAATAGTGACAGAGAATAGAACAAGGATGGACAACTCAACCCTTAACTCAACAAGTATATGTGTAAATAAATGAACACTGAAATTCAAGTATTTATTTTATATATATGTACAATAAAAGAAATATATATTTATAGCTAGAATTCACTGAAAGTCAAGTATTTCTTATATATATATATATATATATATATATATATATATGAAATACTTGACTTGGTGAATTCTAGCTGTAAATATACTCCTCCCCTCTTAGCCCCGCCCCCAACCACGCCCCTCCCCCACCTCCCGAAATCGGAGGTCTCAAGGTTGGCAAGTATGCTTTATTCAAACCCTTTTTTCTGGCGACTACCCTTTCCAATTTTTCAACCGTTCCACCAACCATTTCAACTCATTCAGAACATTCAAGTCTTTTAAAATTTTCCCCAAAATTCCCGCTTTTCCTAAAATTCCCAAATTTTCATGAAATTCCCATTAAAATGAATGAGACATTTTTCAAAGTTACACAATTCCCACATTTTTAATCTGATTCAAATCGTTCCAACTCCAAAATATTCAGCCTGTTCAAAATTGTGTGCTGTTTTTCAACAGTTTCCAAGAATTCCCAGTTTTCAGGGACATTTCCCCATTCAAAATGAATGGTCCATTTTTCAAACTTCCACCATTTCCACATTTTTCAACCGATTTAAAGCATTTCACCTTCACCATATTCTACTCATCATGGACAATCAAACTATCATGTTTCCAAGTTAAAACAATTCCAGGAATTCCCAGAATTCCCTTTTTTCAAACCCTTTTTTTCTGGCGACTACCCTTTCCACATTTTTCAACCGTTCCACCAAGCATTTCAACTCATTCAGAACATTCAAGTCTTTTAAAATTTTCCCCCAAATTCCCGCTTTTCCTAAAATTACCAATTTTTCATGAAATTCCCATTGAAATGAATGGGACATTTTTCAAAGTTACACAATTCCCACATTTTTAATCTGATTCAAATCGTTCCAACTCCAAAATATTCAGCCTGTTCAAAATTGTGTGCTCTTTTTCAACAATTTCCAAAAATTCCCAGTTTTCAGGGACATTTCCTCATTCAAAATGAATGGTCCATTTTTTAAACTTCCACCCTTTCCACATTTTTCAACCGATTTAAAGCATTTCACCTTCAACATATTCTACTCATCATGGACATGTTTCCAAGTTAAATCAATTCCAGGAATTCCCTTTTTTCAAGCCCTTTTTTCTGGTGACTACCCTTTCCACATTTTTCAACCGTTCCACCAACCATTTCAACTCATTCAGAACATTCAAGTCTTTTAAAATGTTCCCCAAAATTCCCGCTTTTCTTAAAATTCCCAAATTTTCATGAAATTCCCATTGAAATGAATGGGACATTTTTCAAAGTTACACAATTCCCACATTTTTAATCCATTAGTCCATTTTTTAAACTTCCACCCTTTCCACATTTTTCAACCGATTTAAAGCATTTCACCTTCAACATATTCTACTCATCATGGACAATCAAACTATCATGTTTCCAAGTTAAAAAATTCCAGGAATTCCCAGAATTCCCTTTTTTCAAACCCTTGTTAACCCTTTTTTCTGGTGACTACTCATTCCACCTTTTTCAACCGTTCCACCGTCAAAACATTCCTCTTAATCGGGACAAAAAACAAAGTTATTTTTCAAAATGGAAAAATTCCCGTTTTCCCGAAATTCCTGGAATTCCTTAATACTATTTCTCAATTAAAAAAGTTACTACTTCAACATTTCTCGACCGATGTGAAAAATTCCAACACTAACCATTTCAACTCATTCAGAACATTAATGTCTTTTAACATTTTCCCCAAAATTCCCGCTTTTCTTTAAATTCCCAAATTTCCAAAAATTCCTAGATTTCCCAGAATTCCAGGGGTTCCGGGGACATTTTTCCCATTCAAAATGAATTGGCCATTTTTCAAACTTCCACCATTTCCAAAGTTTTCAACCAATTCAAACCATTTTACCTTCAACATATTCTACTCATCATGGACAATCAAACTATTATGTTTCCAAGTTAAAAAAAAATTCCAGGAATTCCCAGAATTCCCTTTTTTCAAACCCTTTTTGACCCTTTTTTCTGGCGACTACTCATTCCACCTTTTTCAACCGTTCCACCGTCAAAACATTCCTCTTAATCGGGACAAAAAACAAAGTTATTTTTCAAAATGGAAAAATTCCCGTTTTTCCCGAAATTCCTGGAATTCCTTAATACCATTTCTCAATTAAAAAAGTTACTACTTCAACATTTCTCGACCGATGTGAAAAATTCCAACACCAACCATTTCAACTCATTCAGAACATTCAAGTCTTTTAACATTTTCCCCAAAATTACCGCTTTTCCTAAAATTCCCAAATTTCTAAAAATTCCTACATTTCCCAGAATTCCAGGGGTTCCGGGGACATTTTTCCCATTCAAAATGAATTGTCCATTTTTCAAACTTCCACCATTTCCAAAGTTTTCAACCAATTCAAACCATTTTACCTTCAACATATTTTACTCATCATGGACAATCATGTTTCCAATTAAAAAAAAATTCCAGGAATTCCCAGAATTCCCTTTTTTCAAACCCTTTTTGACCCTGTTTTCTGGTGACTACACTTTCCACATTTTTCAACCATTCCACCGTCAAAACATTCCTCTTAATCAGGACTAAAAACAAAGTTGTTTTTCAAAATGGAAAAATTCCCGTTTCCCCCGAAATTCCTGGAATTCCTTAATACCATTTCTCAATGAAAAATGTTACTTCTTCAACATTTCTCGACCGATGTGAAAAATTCCAACACCAACCATTTCAACTCATTCAGAACATTCAAGTCTTTTAACATTTTTCCCAAAATTCTCGCTTTTCCTAAAATTCCCAAATTTCCGAAAATCCCCAAATTTCCCAGTTTTACCCTTTAAAATACTTTTAAATCATATTTATTTTTATATTGTTTTTATGTTGTTTTTATATTTATTTATTTTTTGTTTTTAATTCAGTCATTGGTGGAGCTAAGGATAATATTTGAATATTGTTTTTAATACTGTTGTGCAGTACTTTGTAAACATTTTAGTTGTTTAAATGTGCTATACAAATAAAGTGGATTGGATTGTTTTTTGTAGATAAAGATATTGTATTGGAGATGCTAATTTGTTTGATTTATAATAGTATAATCTGTTGCGATAGAAATAAAATAATGAAAGTCGAGAAAAAAAAAGAATGTGACGTTAGGCCTCGGCTGATCATCAATTTTGATGGAGGATTAATTGTCCCACAAATTATTGCAGATAAACGATATTGTTGTCATTATTGTTTTTGAAACCAAATTAAGAGCTAATGTAATCATGTAATAAAAATAATGCAATTAACCCTTTCAAACACAATTTCTTTTTTTCCTTATGATTATTTTTTACCAAGGTCAAAAACCATTAATTATCCTAAATTTGTAAGCAAACAATAATAATAATAATATGGATTCCCAATCTCTGTTAGCAAATATTGCACTCAAGTGAATATTAAACATTTGTAACTGTCGTTTTTCCCCAAAACTCAAACTCGGGTGTTTTTTGTTGTTGTTGTTTTTTCTATTGCCATCACTTTCCAACAAGTTTGGCATCCTGGCTCGTTCAACCATGTTGCACACGCGTTTGAAACCAACATTTTCCGACACAGCGACGTTTGGCTTTGCAATCATCTTTTTGTTCTCCCAATGTATTGTTACCTTGTGGCCAATCACAGAGACAGGGTTTGTGGATGACTGACAAGAGGAGTTACGCGCTTTAATTCTGCTATTGAATAACCACAGGTGCTGGACCCTCTTTGCACGCTGTTTGGAAGCAAGAGACGATGAAAACAAACACGCATTTACATGGCCATCCATCCATCCATCCATCCATCCATCCATCCATCCATCCATCCATCCATCTTCTTCCGCTTATCCGAGGTCGGGTCGCGGGGGCAGCAGCCTAAGCAGGGAAGCCCAGACTTCCCTCTCCCCAGCCACTTCATCCAGCTCCTCCCGGGGGACCCCGAGGCGTTCCCAGGCCAGCCGGGAGACATAGTCTTCCCAACGTGTCCTGGGTCTTCCCCGTGGCCTCCTACCGGTCGGACGTGCCCGAAACACCTTCCTAGGGAGGCGTTCGGGTGGCATCCTGACCAGATGCCCGAACCACCTCATCTGGCTCCTCTCCATGTGGAGGAGCAGCGGCTTTACTTTGAGCTCCCCCCGAATGACAGAGCTTCTCACCCTATCTCTAAGGGAGAGCCCCGCCACTCGGCGGAGGAAACTCATTTCGGCCGCTTGTACCCGTGATCTCGTCCTTTCGGTCATGACCCAAAGCTCATGACCATAGGTGAGGATGGGAACGCAGATCGACCGGTAAATCGAGAGCTTTGCCTTCCGGCTCAGCTCCTTCTTCACCACAACGGATCGATACAGCGTCCGCATTACTGAAGATGCCGCACCGATCCGCCTGTCGATCTCACGATCCACTCTTCCCCCACTCGTGAACAAGACTCCGAGGTACTTGAACTCCTCCACTTGGGGCAAGATCTCCTCCCCAACCCGGAGATGGCACTCCACCCTTTTCCGGGAGAGAACCATGGACTCGGACTTGGAGGTGCTGATTCCCATCCCAGTCGCTTCACACTCGGCTGTGAACCGATCCAGTGAGAGCTGAAGATCTTGGCCGGAGGAAGCCATCAGGACCACATCATCTGCAAATAGCAGTGACCTAATCCTGCAGCCACCAAACCAGATCCCCTCAACGCCCTGACTGCGCCTAGAAATTCTGTCCATAAAGGTTATGAACAGAATCGGTGACAAAGGGCAGCCTTGGCGGAGTCCAACCCTCACTGGAAACGTGTCCGACTTACTGCCGGCAATGCGGACCAAGCTCTGACACTGATTATACAGGGAGCGAACTGCCACAATAAGACAGTCCGTTACCCCATACTCTCTGAGCACTCCCCACAGGACTTCCCGAGGGACACGGTCGAATGCCTTCTCCAAGTCCACAAAACACATGTAGACTGGTTGGGCAAACTCCCATGCACCCTCAAGGACCCTGCCCAGAGTATAGAGCTGGTCCACAGTTCCACGACCAGGACGAAAACCACACTGTTCCTCCTGAATCCGAGGTTCGACTATGCGGCGTAGCCTCCTCTCCAGTACACCTGAATAGACCTTACCGGGAAGGCTGAGGAGTGTGATCCCACGACAGTCAACTAAAAAACAATTTATATAATTAATAATGAAATCCAGAGGAAAAAAACAGTAGTAGTTTTTTTCAATTTACAGTAATATGCTGTAAAGAACAACGTAAAATGTATTGTCATTTGTATTAATTTGATGGGTAGTTTGCTGTAAAGTATTTTTATTTAGACAAAAACATGTTTGGGAAGTATGATAATATACTGTAATATTTGTTGCAATATTGGATACTATTAAAGTTCAAAAGGAATGCAATTTCAAGCAGTACATATATTTTTTCTGTCAAAATGAGAAAAAAATCCATTACATGTAGTGAGAAAATATGAAGTACTTTATTGACACATATTTCCAGGTGTTTGCGGGCCACATAAAATGATGAGTTTGATTGACACTTCTATCATAGAGGATATAGCTTCTGTACAAGTCCTCCCTTTGTTCTTTCCCAAGGTCCTTGTTGTTGCATAATAATCCCAATCTCAGAGGGAAATGCTGTTTTTAGCAATGGTCTGTTTGGTAAATGTAATATATCAGCATAGTCAAAGCAGGGTCCACCTACCCTCCATAATGTGCTTATGCGTGTGCTGTCGAGGAAGCCATTTGCTTGATAGTTGACTGCATCCGAGAAATCTGTCTTTTACCCCCTAGGCTCTTTCTAAACAGGACAACTTTCAAATGACCTGTTTGATGTGTTCAGGAGCTGGAGAGAGTGACTGCGTTGCAGACCAACCTGCAGCTGGCAGCTGTCATTTGCACAAATGCAAGAAGGTAATGAAGTGCTCTGTTTAAAAAAACAAAAAAAACAATTTGTAATATTATTTCCTTTAGCTCAATATCAAATGTATATATATATATATATATATATATATATATATATATATATATATGTATATATTTTATTTCATAACACACAACAAAAATAAACATGAACAAAATAAATAAAAACAGCAGTTTACTCACAATCATATATTTTCATTATGATTCTTATAGTAAAAAAAAACAACACATTGTTTTGTTCCACTGTCAATATATTATGTATGGACCGTGTTTTTTAAGTTAAAGTTAAGTTAAAATACCAATGATTGTCACACACGAACTAGGTGTGGTGAAATTTCTCCTCTGCATTTGACCCATCACCCTTGATCACGCCCTGGGAGGTGAGGGGAGCAGTGAGCAGCAGAGGTGGCCGCGCCCGGGAATCATTTTTGGTGATTTAACCCCCAATTCCAACCATTGATGCTGAGTGCCAAGCAGGGAGGTAATGGCTCCCATTTTTATAGTCTTTGGTATGACTCGGCCCGGGGTTTGAACTCACAACCTACCCATCTCACTAGTAGATGACCGAGTGGACTATAAGGCGCACTTAAAATCCTTTCATTTTCTCAAAACTCGACAGTGCGCCTTATAACCCGGTGCGCCTAATGTACGGAATAATTTTGGTTGTGCTTACCGACCTCAAAGCAATTTTATTTGGTACATAATGTAATGATAAGTGTGACCGGTAGATGGCAATCACACATAAGAGATACCGTATTTTCCGCACCATAAGGCGCCCTGGGTTATAAGCCGCGCCTTCAATGAACGGCATATTTCAAAACTTTGTCCACCTATAAGCCGCCCCGTGTTGTAAGCCGCATCTAACTGCGCTAAAGGAATGTCAAAAAAACAGTCAAATAGGTCAGTCAAACTTTAATAATATATTAAAACCAGCGTGATGTGGGCGCGCATGGAGTCGTATATCAACATGGACGGAGCTGCGTGAAAAAAGCCACCCGGCCTCTTCGCGTAAACTTAAACTTACCTTAACCACTCGCTCATCTTTTCTTCATCCATCCCTTCGAGTTAGCTTTTATGATGACGCCGGCTGGAAAGGTCTCTTTTGGCAAGGTCTTCCTTTTGAATATCACCATGGGTGGAAGTTTCTGGCCATTAGCATGGCAAGCTAGAACCACAGTGAAGGATGACTTCTCATTCCCTGTGGTTGCGAATATTCACCGTACGTGCTCCCGTTGTATCCACAGTGCGGTTCACAGGAATATCAGTTGCTGTGAAATAGTAATCCGTGTGCGGATGGAGAGATTGCGTCTTTTCATGAACCGGATCCCGGTCGCTTAGTAGGAGCCATTTTGTGGTCTTTACAGATGTAAACACACAAAGGAAATGAAACGTACGGTAATATCCGCGCGCTTTTTCTTCTTCTACGCGGGCGGGTGGTTGCTTACAGTAGAAGAAGAAGCGCTTCCTGTTCTATGGGGGCGGGTGCTTACCTTGGCGGTTGCTTGCGTAGAAGAAGAAGCGCTTCCTGTTCTACCGGGAAAAAAGATGGCGGCTGTTTACCGTAGTTGCGAGATCGAAACTTTATGAAAATGAATCGTAATATTAATCCATATATAAAGCGCACCGGGTTATAAGGCGCACTGTCAGCTTTTGAGAAAATGTGTGGTTTTTAGGTGCGCCTTATAGTGCGGAAAATACGGTACGTGTAGACTGCAATATGACTCAAGTAAACACCAAAATTTTAAATGTTCCATTGAAAAGATAGAATATATATATATATATATATATATATATATATATATATATATATATATATATATATATATATATATATATATATATATATATTTTCATCCTTTGTAACTGCGCTACTGTGTGGAACATTTTCCCTTGTGGATATCAATAAAGTTTGTATAAGTCTATTACACACGGCGCTCAAAAATCCATCAAAATGTTTTAGTAGGACTTCGGTAAGCTATGAAGCCACACCGCTTGATGGATTGTACTGTGCTTCAACATAGGAGTATTATTATGGTGTGTGTATAAGGTATGACATATTATCTGCCGTTTTGTTTCGCAATATAATGCAAAAGGAACATTTTTTTACCTTCTGGTACCTGCTGATCTGTATTTGGGATCGGCATAAGTCCTGAAAATTCATCGGCAGTGCAACCTATGGTCCGGAAACTATAGTATGTAGTAATTAATATGCTATACTGGCTCCCTGTGCGTTATCGAATCAATTTTAAACTCCTTTTATTTGTTTTTAAATGTCTAAACAACCTCGCGCCAACCTATCTCTCCGACCTCCTTCAGCCTTACTGCCCCACCCGATCTTTAAGATCAGCCGATTAGCTGCTGTTGACGGTCCCTGACACAAGGCTGAAGCTTAGAGGTGACAGAGCTTTCGCCATTGCTGCTCCCAAGCTCTGGAACGACCTACCTCTGAGTGTTAGACAAGCCTCCTCTCTTCCTGTTTTTAAATCTCTCTTAAAAACATACTTTTATTCCATGGCTTTTAACACTGAGTGATATCCATCCTGCAATGGCACCCCATAATACACCTGCTGTGAACCTGTTTTTATGTTTTTATGTTTTTATTTATTCTATTTTATTTATTTATTTTTTATCGTGTTCTGTTTGTGTTGTGTTGTGTTTGCTCGGTACTCGTTTTATCTTTTAACCTGTCCATTGTACAGCACTTTGGCTACCCCTGTGGTAAATTTTAAATGTGCTTTATAAATAAAGTTGATTTGATTTGATATCCTCCTGGGAACCAGCGTCCTCTGCAGTGGACATTTGTGTTTTGCATAACAGGGCTGTAATGATTTTTTTTGTCAGAAAAAAAGAAAAACATTCCACTGCAGAGGACGCTGGTTTTCAGGGGGATATATAGTTCATCATCAGATGGTCAATAAACAAATAGCTATGTTTATAAATCATGAACATAAATACTAATTATACAATGTTCTCATAACAAAAGGAAATTGTACTCACTCTGCAATTAACTCTCAGAATGAGCTTTGTAATCCAAGATCTTTGGCTTTGAGATAATAAACAAGACATAGCATGTAGTCCAGGGCCAACATTCTGTCAGATATGCAAATATGTGTCCTACATAATTCTTTTATTTCACAACAGATTTATCTCACTGCAGCGTGCACATCCAAAAATAGAGTTGGTACTTTTGACCTGTGAGATCTGCATACCTGCCAACTACTCCGGTTTTCCCGTAATTAGTACGGTTTTCATCAACCTATTCCGGGTTACGGTTGCAGTGATAAAAAATATGTTTTTTCATTAATTAGCATTTTTTTTTTTTTTAAGTTTTATTCACGAAATCGCGTAACAACAATGACAATCGACACTGCTTCCCGTAACTTCCTATCGAGCCATTCCGAATGCCATGCACGAAGCTATTTATAGCACCGCTGCCAAGCACGAGGCACCAGTTGCCATTGTTTCCAAACGAGCGAACGATCATGGAATCAGCCGGAGAAAAATCGCAAACGAGTCTTAAACCGAAAAGAAAACTGCAGTCATTCCGTGAAGAATATTCAAAAGCCTATCCGGGAATAATTATCCGTTCCAAAAAGGGTGAAAACTACGCGAATTGCACCTTGTGCAGACAAGATTTTTCGATCGGACACGGAGGAATTAGCCATGTAAAAGACCACGTTGGGACAAAAAAACACAAGTCTAATGCCGTTGCTAAATTTGGATTTTAGCCACAAAAAGGTAATGACACCAATGTTATCTATTGGAATTGTTTAGTACTGTTATACTGTTAAAAGTGTTTATACTATTTATGCTTTCAAGTCCAAGTTGAAGAAATCTTGTTAAATGTTGACAGCATAACTACCAAAATACAGAAGTATGTCCTTAATATTTTTGCAGTGCTATTTCTGTTGAAAAGTTCAAATGATTACATTAGAGATGTGATGTGCCACTTTTCAAGTGTCTGATGGCTTAAATTAATTTTCATTAATTTTTCATATTTTGAATTCTTTTGAAAGGCTTACAAAAAAATTACATTTGAATTGTAATTCCATGCTATTGACAGGACTATTAATTTTAATGAAGTTAGCTTACCATGTTTACAGTATGATAATTGTGATAGAAATGTGAATTTTAGGCACAGAATATTTTTTACAATTGAACAAGGCAGTAGATTATACAAGCTTGGACAGAAAGTTAATAATGACACCAATTTTTTTTTTTAATGGAATTGTTTAGTACTGTTTTACCATTTGTTTACTGTAAAAAGTGTTTATACTGTTTATACTTTCAATGAACAAATTGAAGTCTTGTGAAAGGTTGACAGGATAACTGGCATTAACTGTCAAAATACTTTCAAACTATTGAAGTTAGCTTACAGAATAAACATGTCAATCAACCCATATGATTTTTGCTGTAATATTTTTGTTTTGAAAAGTCACTGTGACTGATAGAAAAGTGATGCTTTTAGCAACATTTTAACCTGTCTGAATGCAATCAATCATTTTGCGTCGGGGGGCTGAACCCCCCACCAGGACTTTGTCCTGGACCTACCGGGGCCTGCGGCCCCTGGACCCTGGCTACTAGGTTTTTCTGATTTCAAAAGTTGGCAGGTATGGATCTGGGATGTGCTCCTCATCGGTTTTGCTATTTTGATTGCACTCGTGTGGTCGTCCTCTGTATGTTGTCAGGTGTTTTTAGATTGACTTCACTCCTCCACCGTGTTGCTAAGATCATGTTAAAAGTGTACGTTCAACAGTAACATTATATCATCTGAAAACGTGCATTCTTCAACTCTATGTTAAAGTAATTTACAGATAATACAACATATTGTTTTCAGTCTGTACCAAATGTTGTCCTTGTTCTATCGTCTGTATGATAGACTATTAATCAGAGCACCGCTGTCTCTTTCCTCTGCTTAGACAACTGAGTGTGTCGAAAGAGGGATTCACTGAAGCAAGCTTGGGCTTATTAGCCAATCAGAGACGACGTCAACTCCTAACCGGCCTGCTCAAGTCTCTTCGGACCATCAAGACGCTGGTAAATATGTTGACTGTCGTTACACAATACCAGCATCTGCACGCAGTTTATGTGCAGCATTCCTCCCTTTTGCTACTTGGAAGCCAGCATTAAATACTCAATATGCAAAACTAGGGGTGTAACGGTACGTGTATTTGTATTGAACCGTTTCGGTACGGGGGTTTCGGTTCGGTTCGGAGGTGTACCGAACGAGTTTCCACACGAACATATGAAGCTAAAGTCTTAACAGGCTGCTCCGCTTTCTGCATCTTCTCTGTCAGTCCTCTACACAGCACCCAGCATTGTCCCACCCACACAGCCATCTGATTGGTTACAAACAGAGCGGTAACAGCCAATCAGCAGTGCGTATTCAGAGCGCATGTAGTCAGTGCTTAGCGTTTAGCAGGTAATCATCAGGCAGCGGACTCTCCCCAAATGATAATAAACACCTCCCAGTCAACTACTAGTAACATCACTATGAGCCCGTTGACCTTCTAGAAATATAAACTGCAGCTCAGCTCGCTCGCAGTCCTAGCTTGAGGTGAAGGCTAATTCGCTTTTAGCGTAACGTTAGCTCATTTTGCGGTGTGCGTGTGTTACGGACAGCAAAGCCCTGTCTGTCTGTTATTTCACTTTACCTTTTTCTGTGTTGATTGAGCTCTGTTGAAGCAGCAAAAAAGGACATTATGTTAAATGATGAGTTTCTGTCTCTGATAGTTGATATAATAATGTAAGTGCATCATTAAGCCTACATGAACTCCATGGTGTTCAGGGATGAATAGTCTCTCCTATGGCTATTGTACTATTTTTTTCAGCTATAGTTACATTAATCATTAGTTATGGAGCAGCCTAGTTTTGAATGGCAGGGTCCCTGCTATCACATGTTGGTAAAAATATAACATTTACCGTATTTTCCGCACCATAAGGCGCCCTGGGTTATAAGCCGCGCCTTCAATGAACGGCATATTTCAAAACTTTGTCCACCTATAAGCCGCCCCGTGTTGTAAGCCGCATCTAACTGCGCTAAAGGAATGTCAAAAAAAGTCAAATAGGTCAGTCAAACTTTAATAATATATTAAAACCAGCGTGATGTGGGCGCGCATGGAATCGTATATCAACATGGACGAAGCTGCGTGAAAAAAGCCACCCGGCCTCTTCGCGTAAACTTAAACTTACCTTAACCACTCGCTCATCTTTTCTTCATCCATCCATCCCTTCGAGTTAGCTTTTATGATGACGCCGGCTGGAAAGGTCTCTTTTGGCAAGGTCTTCCTTTTGAATATCACCATGGGTGGAAGTTTCTGGCCATTAGCATGGCAAGCTAGAACCACAGTGAAGGATGACTTCTCATTCCCTGTGGTGCGAATATTCACCGTACGTGCTCCCGTTGTATCCACAGTGCGGTTCACAGGAATATCAAAAGTCAGTGGAACCTCGTCCATGTTGATAATGTTCTCTGGCCGGATCTTTTTTTCAGCTATCTTGTTTTTACAATATGCACGGAAAGTAGCCAGCTTTTCTTGAAAGTCTTTAGGCAGTTGCTGTGAAATAGTAGTCCGTGTGCGGATGGAGAGATTGCGTCTTTTCATGAACCGGAAACCTGTCGCTTAGTAGGAGCCATTTTGTGGTCTTTACAGATGTAAACACACAAAGGAAATGAAACGTAATATCCGCGCGCTTCTTCTTCTTCTACGCCGGCGGGTGGTTGCTTACTGTAGAAGAAGAAGCGCTTCCTGTTCTATGAGGGCGGGTGCTTACCTTGGCGGTTGCTTGCGTAGAAGAAGAAGCACTTCCTCTTCTACGGGGAAAAAAGATGGCGGCTGTTTACCGTAGTTGCGAGACCGAAACTTTATGAAAATGAATCTTAATATTAATCCATATATAAAGCGCACCGGGTTATAAGCCGCACTGTCAGCTTTTGAGTAAATTTGTGGTTTTTAGGTGCGGCTAATAGTGCGGAAAATACAGTACTTAGAAAAGCGCTATATAAATCCCAGTTGTTAGTTGTTGTTGTTAAGCCTAATTCGCTTTTAGCGTAACGTTAGCTCATTTTGCGGTGTGTGTGTGTGTGTGCGTGTGTTACGGACAGCAAAGCCCTGTCTGTCTGTTATGTCACTTGACCTTTTTCTGTGTTGATTGAGCTGTTGAAGCAGCAAAAGAGGACATTATGTTAAATGAAGAGTTTCTGTCTCTGATAGTTGATATAATAATGTAAGTGCATCATTAAGCCTACATGAACTCCATGGTGTTCAGGGATGAATACCGTATTTTCCGCACCATAAGCCGCCCCGTGTTATAAGCCGCGCCTTCAATGAACGGCATATTTCAAAACTTTGTCCACCTATAAGCCGCCCCGTGTTATAAGCCGCATCTAACTGCGCTAAAGGGAATGTCAAAAAAACAGTCAGATAGGTCAGTTAAACTTTAATAATATATTAAAAACCAGCCTTCTAACAACTCTGTTCACTCCCAAAATGTACGGTAATGTGCAAATGTGCAATCACAAACATAGTAAAATTCAAAATAGTGCAGAGCAATAGCAATAACTTAATGTTGCTCGAACGTTAATGTCACAACACACAAAATAAACATAACACTCACTTTCTGAAGTTATTCTTCATTCATAAATCCCTCGAATTCTTCTCCTACGGTGTCCGAATTGAAAAGTTGGGCGAATTACGGGATCCAAAATGGCCGGCTCCGTCTCGTCGAAGTCATCAGAGTCAGTGTCGCTGTTGTTTTTCCAGCAGTTCCGTGAATCCTGCCTTCCGGAAAGCTCGGACCACAGTTGAGACCGAAATATCCGCCCAGGCATTTACGATCCACTGGCAGATGTTGGCGTATGTCGTCCGGCGCTGTCTCCCTGTCTTAGTGAATGTGTGTTCGCCTTCGGTCATCCATTGTTCCCACGCCGTTCGCAGTCATGCTTTAAATGCCTTGTTGACACCAATATCGAGCGGTTGGAGTTCTTTGGTTAATCCACCCGGAATGACGGCGAGTGTTGTATTTGTGTGCTTCACTTGTTTTTTGACACCATCTGTGATGTGGGCGCGCATGGAGTCGTATATCAACATGGACGGAGCTGCGTGAAAAAAGCCACCCGGCCTCTTCGCGTAAACTTCCCTTAACCACTCGCTCATCTTTTCTTCATCCATCCATCCCTTCGAGTTAGCTTTTATGATGACGCCGGCTGGAAAGGTCTCTTTTGGCAAGGTCTTCCTTTTGAATATCACCATGGGTGGAAGTTTCTGGCCATTAGCATGGCAAGCTAGAACCATAGTGTGTCGCTTAGTAGGAGCCATTTTGTGGTCTTTACAGATGTAAACACACAAAGGAAATGAAACGTAATACCCGCGCGCTTCTTCTTCTATGGGGGCGGGTGCTTACCTTGGCGGTTGCTTACCGTAGAAGAAGAAGCACTTCCTCTTCTACGGGGAAAAAAGATGGCGGCTGTTTACCGTAGTTGCGAG
>NC_084568.2:3315000-3320000 GCF_033978685.3 Nerophis lumbriciformis
CACTGAAAGTGCGACTGTTCTCTGCACTGTGTGAGGAAATAGGAGCTGATCATACAGCCGTGCTGTTTCACAGTGAAGCAAGGTGGCTCTCCCGGGGAAAAGTGCTGTCACTTGCCCTGTCTTGCCAAATGCATAGCTCCTCCTTTTTTTTTTTGCAAAGATTGCAAAGTGGCACTTTTATTTTATTTATTATTGAACTTGATGCAAGTTATTTGATTTATTATTGAACTTGATGCAAGTTATAACACTTTTTTTAATTTATTATTGAACTTGATGCAAGTTATAACACTTTTTTTGATTTATTATTGAACTTGATGCAAGTTATAACACTTTTTTTGATTTATTATTGAACTTGATGCAAGTTATAACACTTTTGTTTGATTTATTATTGAACTTGATGCAAGTTATAACACTTTTGTTTGATTTATTATTGAACTTGATGCAAGTTATAACACTTTTTTTGATTTATTATTGAACTTGATGCAAGTTATTTGATTTATTATTGAACTTGATGCAAGTTATAACACTTTTTTGATTTATTATTGAACGTGATGCAAATTATAACACTTTTTTTTATTTATTATTGAACTTGATGCAAGTTATAACACTTGTTTTGATTTATTATTGAACTTGATGCAAGTTATAACACTTTTGTTTTATTTATTATTGAACTTGATAGAAGTTATTTTATTTATTATTGAACTTGATGCAAGTTATACCACAACTGCACAGTTATTTTATTTATTATTGAACTTGATGTTATTTTATGTTATTGAGTTTGAATGTATACAACTTGATGTTCAATAAATTTGAAAATGTTAAAGCTTGGCATTAGCGCTCTGTTGGGGCGATGGGGGCAGGTGGGGCTTGAAAACTCCCCCTTGTCCAAAGTGGGGGATGACAAAAAAAGTTTGAGAACCACTGGCTTAGATAATCCAGGAATCACCTGCGTTTGAACCTCAGCTCCTAAAATACACACAGAAAAAAGGCTTTTTTTATGTTCTATAATTAACCACCGGCTGTATAACCTCCAGCAGAGTCATGCATTTTTTTCCCCCCAATGATTTGTGAAACTAACACTGATGCAAGAAGCATTTTACTCACACTAACAACAATCAGCTGCTAAGCTTTAAAAAAACAACCACAAAAAAAACAAGGATTCAACAATTTGGCCTAAGTGACAGGATGACGGATGGTTACTAAGGATGCATTATACGCTGGAAATTGTGATGCTGAACACTACTTCCTTACTCCTCCCCCTTGCATTTGCTGGTAATTTGCTTAGATATCACTTCTGTCTGCACGTTGACATCAATTTGTCATTATTGGCTTGGAATGCACATGGGGATGCTCATTGAATGTATGCCTGTATAGAGAATAGTCCTGTTCTATGGTACCAATGCCTGTATAGAGAATAGTCCTGTTCTATGGTCCCAATGCCTGCATATAGAATAGTCCCGTTCTATGGTCCCAATGATGCTTCCCAGTTCAAAGTGACTGGCAAGGAAAAACAGAGATATCCATCTTTGGTAGGATATATTTTGTCCAATAAGACACAATTTCAATATTAAAGCTGCAAGCAGCATTGGTCGGGCCCGCGTATTTGGCAGGTGCTAGTCCAAACTGTCCCAATACTTTTGTCAAGTTTTAGTCCCAAGTGTCCCAATACTTTTGTCTACTTTTAGTCTGAAGTGTCCCAAGACTTTTGTCTAGTGTACCTACCTTGTCTGCATTGTGTGGGCACGTTGGTGCTTCCTGCTTTTAAGCAGCCATCTTAAAAAAACAGCAGCGCAGCGGGTCTTTGAAGGGTCATAAAATCAAAACCGGAGCAGGTATTAAAAAGCTGTTCTGTTATTTTATACACAAGGGTTTAATCTCTCTCCTGTGTTAGTTTGAAGCCGAAACGACAAACGCGCTCAGAGGAGATAGATTTTGAAGGAAGTTGACCGGTTTTTACAAAAAAATTGTTTTGAAGGGGGAATAGCAAACTTCCTGTTGATTTCTGCTGGGGGTTGTCAATTTATGAAATGTAGGTCTAAGTGAGACCTACATAGAGGTTTTTGTTTCATGTCTCTCCAACCTTCCCAGGGAGAGTTACAGGCAGTTTTGTCATTTTTTTCTTCCGAGGAGCAGTTTTTTTCTCCGTTTTATTCAAAAATTGCTCTAGAGCGCAATTTTTAAATTTGGGGTTAGGTTTTTTTATTAGAAAGCAATTTTTGCCAGTCCTGATGTGTGTGTTCAGTTCGGTGAGTTTTGAAGCATGTTAAGGGGGTCAAATTACAGCTCAAAGAGGCAAAAGTGACTGTTTTTAGTACTTTTTTGTCTTGAAGGGGGAATTGCCAACTTCCTGTTGATTTCTGCCCGATGATATTAAATTATGAAAACTAGGTCTAAGTCAGACCTACATACAGGTTTTTGTTTCATGTCTCTCCGATCTTCCTAGTGGGAGATATAGGCAGTCTAGTTTTTTTTTCCTAGGGGGCGCTAGAGCGCAATTTTGAGTTTTGGGGTTCGGTTTTTTTACAAAAAGGTAATTTTCGCAGGTCCTGATGTGTGGGTCAAATATGGTGAGTTTTGAAGCATGTTAAGTGGGTCAAATTACAGTTTGTTGTGGCGGCGGAAGAATAAAGAATAATAAAACCTTACAAATACAGTAGGTCCTTATGTCCCATTGTATAAGGACTCCCTTTGGGAGTCCTTATACAATGGGCCATGCGGGCCCTAATAAGTACAAAACCCCAAAGCAGTGAAGTTGTCACGTTGTGTAAATGGTACATAAAAACAGAATAAAATGATGTGCAAATCCTTTTCAACTTATATTCAATTGAATGGACCGCAAAGACAAGATATTTAACGTTCGAACTGAGAAACTTTGTTATTTTTTTGCAAATATTAGCTCATTTGGAATTTGATGCCTGCAACATGTTTCAAAAAAAGCTGGCACAAGTGGCAAAAAAGACTGATAAAGTTGAGGAATGCTCATCAAACACTTATTTGGAACATCCCACGGGGGAACAGGCTCATTGGGAACAGGTGGGTGCCATGATTGGGTATAAAAGCAGCTGCCGTGAAATGCTCGGTCATTCACAAACAAGGATGGGGCGAGGGTCACCACTTTGTCAACAAATGCCTGAGCAAATTGTTGAACAGTTTAAGAAAAACCTTTCTCAACGAGCTATCGCAAGGAATTTAGGGATTTCACCATCTATGGTCTGTAATATCATCAAAAGGTTCAGAGAATCTGGAGAAATCACTGCACGTATGCGATGATATTACAGACCTTGGATCCCTCAGGCGGTACTGCTTCAAAAAGCGACATTAGTGTGTAAAGGATATCACCACATGGGCTCTGGAGCACTTCAAAAAACCACTTTCAGTGACTACAATTCGTCGCTACATTTGTAAGTGCAAGTTAAAATAAAATAAGTGTTTGATGAGCATTCCTCAACTTTCTCAGTCTTTTTTGCCACTTGTGCCCGCTTTTTTGAAACATGTTGCAGGCATCAAATTCCAAATGAGCTAATATTTGCAAAACAAAAACAAGGTTTCTCAGTTCGAACGTTAAATATCTTGTCTTTGCAGTCTATTCAATTGAATATAAGTTGAAAAATATTTGCAAATCATTGTATTCTCTTTTTATTTAACATTTACTCACTGTTCTAAACAATCTGGCGCCCTAGGCAAGATTTTAGGTGGCGCCCCCCCACATCGGCAGTGAAGTGTATATACTCACAAGAACCCGAATAGCTTTGTCTTTGACCTTTTTTTTACTTACTTTATATACCTAATATATAAAGGGGTGGAAAAGTGACTATTACCTGCAGGGCAAACATTAGCTAACCAGAAGGCAATAATGTAAACAAAAAACACCTGCTTAAAAGATCTAATACAAACATTTATATGCACGTACAACACTTAGAACTTTTAGCATATCAGTATGTGGAATTAAATGATGGAATGGATTAAGTAAAGAAGTTAAAAATTGTACTGATATGATCCAGTTTAAGAGGTTGTTCAAAATAATAGTGCTTACAGAGTACAAAGAAGAAGAATTATGAGAAATACTTTCAACCTTATTGAAAATAAGATATTCTTCATCTCAGTATGTTAATAATGACTGAATTAATTAATTAATTACATATTACAAAACTGTTGTATACTAATTCATAGATGTTATTTTATTATATAAAAAGGTCAGTAAATGATTCTATATATTTGTAAACGCTTTGAAGTGGGAAAGGGGTAGGATTAAATAAGCTTTGCTTCTTCCTACTCCTTTTCGGGCATGATGTAAAATGAAATGATATGAAATTGTGTGATGTATTATGATGTAAGTGTGTTCGTGTTCGAAATAAACTAAAGAAAGAAAGAAATGTCCCTGAGGAATGTAAGGTGGGAGTACTGTAATTACCTAACGTTACATTATTATTTTCCATAACAATTTAGCCCCCTCCACAATATTAACCCGACGTTAAAACAGAACTAGCTATTTATTGATTAGCAATTGCCAACTCATGTAACATTAGTTTAATGCTAAAAAGCCAGGTTACTATCATATTCTGTAACAGACAAATAATTTCATGTAGGCTAACGTTACCTACCTGCTAACTCTTGTCTTTTTCTCGTTTCTCCTCCTCTTCTTTTCCCTTTTTTCTTCCCTGGGCACCTGACAGTTTTGGCCGTTTTGACATCTTGTGTTGATTTTTTTGATGTGGTGACGTCCAAAAAGAGTCATGATACGGGAAGGGAGGGGGGGCGTAATGTTGTAACAAATAATATTTCTATTAAATAGGCTTTACTTTGCATTTTAATTAACGTGAGATTATTTTTTTTGTATTTAGAAATAATAGTACCAACTTTTTTTTTTTTTTTTTTTTTTTCTCCAACATTTGTGGCACTGGCATGGCGCCCCCTGATGGACGGCGCCCTTAGCATTTGCCTATACGGCCTATGCCACGGGCCGGCCCTGCATTTACTCAACGTGACATCTTCGCAGCTTT
>NC_084568.2:3325000-3355000 GCF_033978685.3 Nerophis lumbriciformis
ATATATACATATATATATATATATATATATATATATATATATATATATATATATATATATATTAGAGATGCGCGGATAGGCAATTATTTCATCCGCAACCGCATCACAAAAGTCGTCAACCATCCGCATCCACCCGAACCAACATTTTATCAAAACCACACCCGCCCGCCATCCGCCAGTTGTTATATATCTAATATAGACGATGCAAGCATATTAGTGAGGTTATAAAGCTTTTGCCTGTTAAAGAACGGAGACTGAACCAATGTAGCAGAGACATTCAATGCGTGCCACGCATTAATATATCTTGGCCACGCATTCGTGGCTAAGATATATTAATGCGTGATAATATTATTTATCATTATTATAATATTATTGTCATTTCCATTAAGAAAGTGTTGACTATTGTTGCCAATGCCCTCAGATAGTGCGTTCCTCACACTTTGTGTGCGCAGTTGCAGCAAGCAGAACGAGGCTTTTAAGAAGTTAAAACAATGTTTTAGAAAGACTAGGCCTATATTTTCGTTAGGTCAAAAAAATGTTCTGAATTTATTTCAATGAATATTAACTTGTTAACGTTATAATGCTCAAATAGGGACGAGGGCGGGGTGCACAGTAAAACAGTGAACAATTGAAAGCGAGGCCAAATAATTAACACACAGTAGTATATCTCGAATAGAAAAAAACCACAATAAACAACGCAATTGCCTTAATTCCTTTGCATTGTAGTGCGCCCAAACAACACGTAACCATCACAATTATTTAGCTGACCGAACTCAATATAGGTTAGACATGGGCTTATTTGGTATAGCCTATAGGTAACGTAGACTAATTCGTTTAACATATCCAACCGTATGTCTACTTACTTTTTTTTTTGTTAGCACTGTGCAGGAATAAAATGGCATCTACAGTTCCAGGATTCATGCGAGAGCGCCTGGCCTCTAAAATGCGCCCTGCTGCGCTGAAGGAGCGCTCACTTGCGCCACTTGTTGCTGGGACGCGGTGCCTGATGAATAATTGACTGTTTCAAAGAGTGCTGCTCGTTTTTCGTATGTGGGTAACAACATTTAACTATGTATATATATTTCCGAATTGGTTCAACCGCCCGCATCTATTTAAAATCTATTTTTACCCGCCCGACCCGCGGTTTATCCGCGGACTCCGCGGTTGTGTCCGCAAACCGCGCATCTCTAATATATACATACATACATACACACACAGCCCGGCCCCTGGCCAAATTTTTCTAATTGTAATTTTGAAGAATTTATCTGAATGTGCATGAACTATTTCTGTTCAAAATTGTTAGAAATGTCGCATGTTAAATGTTTAAATAGTATCTGTCAATGTACTGTACTGTGCCAACTTATACTAAAAACTAATTTCTTGTTTTTAATGGAAAGGCAACAAGGCAACCGCTTGTTACTCTCGGGGTCTCCTAGGCAAATCAGACAAATCATATGGTCTAAAAATGCATTTTTCTATCGATAACATGACATCATTGCGCTAAGTATGTGCTCTTTCAGTCAATTAGTGCGCATATATATATATATATATATATATATATATATATATATATATATATATATATATATATATATATACATATATATATATATATATATATATATATATATATATATATATATATATATATATATATATATATGTCTTAATAAGGTTATCCAAAAAATAGTGCTCGATACCGTAGTAGAGCGCAATATATGTATGTGTGGGAAAAAAAATCACAAGACTACTTCATCTCTACAGGCCTGTTTCATGAGGGGGTTCCCTCAATCATCAGGAGATTTTAATGGGAGCATTCACATACCATGGTTTATATAGGGCACAGAGTGGGTTAGGGTACAGGCTGGCGTAGGGGCGTGGTGATTGGCTCATGTGTTACCTAGGAGGTGTTTCCGTCTGTGGCGGCATGCTGATACAATTTCGCTGCGCTTGTTGAGGGATGACAGGTCTGGACGGTAAATAATAAACAGTTTCTCTTTCAAGCATAGGTTGCATCTTTTATTACCACTATTGTAAGGTGTGCTGGATGCAAGAATTTGCCATGTTATTGAATATTCAACATTATTGTCTTTGAGGTCCCAAATGTGTTTGCTGAGTTCTGTGGTATTCCGCAGGTTTTGGTTCCTGAAAGAAGCCTTGTGATTGTTCCATCTGGTTTTAAACTCTCCCTCGGTTAATCCTACATATGTGTCGGATGTGTTAATGTCCTTGCGTGTTACCTTAGATTGGTAAACAACTGATGTTTGTAAGCACCCACCGTTGAGAGGGCAATCAGGTTTCTTGCGGCAGTTGCAGCCTTTGTTGGTTTTGGAGTCGCTCTGTCCGGGGGCCGACGGCTCATTTGCAATTGTTTTGTTGTGGTTTGAGATGATTTGTCGTATATTGTTCATGCAGCTGTAGCTCAATTTAATGTTGTTCTTGTTGAATACTTTTCTTAGGGTGTTGTCTTTGGGAAAGTGTTTGTCAATCAGATTGAGGAATTTGTGTCCAATGTTCGTTGAGACGTTTTTGCTGTATGGGGGGGTTGTACCAGATGATGTCGTTTCGTTTTCTGTTCTTTTTTGGCTGGTTTCCTGGCGTGGGTTCATAGGTGAGGGTGAAATTGTATCCGCTTTCATCAAGGGCTTTTTGGTACGGGGGGGTTGCTTGGTCAAATTCAGCTTTGCTAGATGACAGCATCGATAGCCTTTTATTGATTCCGGTAGGTATTCTTTTTGTGGTGGTGGGTGGGTGGTTGCTGTCATGGTGCACGTATTGGAGTGTTGTGTTGGGTTTCGTGAATGGTTGGTAGCTGTTATTTCTCAGGTTGAAAGTGACGTCATATATGTATGTATGTATATATATATATACATACACACACACAGCCCGGCCCCTGGCCAAATTTTTGTAATTGTAATTTTGAAGAATTTATCTGAATGTGCATGAACTATTTCTGTTCAAAATTGTTAGAAATGTTAAATGTTTAAATATTAACTGTCAGTTTACTGTACTGTGCCAACTGTACTACTATATGAGTACGTATTTTCTCTTGTTTCATTGAAATTAAAACTGCAAAGTCCATTTGGCTGTCATCTGTTTTAATTATGAGACACAATTGTGTCAAAGTCATGATTTTTTGTTTTCATGCTTGAAATAAGAAATGATTACTTTAAAAAAGTAGTTTTATACTTGTGAGTGTTGATGACACAGCTTTGCAACACTTGATATTCTAGTTTCAAGCATGTTTTACTCAATATAGGTCATCACATCTCAGCAACAAGCTGTAATATCTTACTGAGATCATTTAGGACCAAAACCCTTAAAACAAGTAAAACACTCTAACATAAAATCTGCTTGGTGAGAAGAATTATCTCATCAGACAGAAAATAAGCAAATATCACCCTTATTTGAGATATTTCATCTTACTTAGATTTCACTTTTTGCCGTGTATCTCACTAACCAGCTGTTTTTATGCAGTTTCAAAAGAAGAGAAATGCACCTTATTGTTGTGCACACTTACCGTATTTTCCGCACCATAAGGCGCCCTGGGTTATAAGCCGCGCCTTCAATGAACGGCATATTTCAAAACTTTGTCCACCTATAAGCCGCCCGGTCTTATAAGCAGCATCTAACTGCGCTAAAGGAATGTCAAAAAAACAGTCAGATAGGTCAGTCAAACTTTAATAATATATTAAAAACCAGCGTTCTAACAACTCTGTTCACTCCCAAAATGTACGGTAATGTGCAAATGTGCAATCACAAACATAGTAAAATTCAAAATAGCTTAATAACTTAATGTTGCTCGAACGTTAATGTCACAACACACAAAATAAACATAACGCTCACTTTCTGAAGTTATTCTTCATTCATAAATCCCTCGAATTCTTCTCCTTCGGTGTCCGAATTAAAAAGTTGGGCGAATACGGGATCCAAAATGGCCGGCTCCGTCTCGTCGAAGTCATTGCCTTCCGGAAAGCTCGGACCACAGTTGTGACCGAAATATCCGCCCAGGCATTTACGATCCACTGGCAGATGTTGGCGTATGTCGTCCGGCGCTGTCTCCCTGTCTTAGTGAAGGTGTGTTCGCCTTCGGTCATCCATTGTTCCCACGCCGTTCGCAGTCGTGCTTTAAATGCCCTGTTGACACCAATATCGAGCGGTTGGAGTTCTTTGGTTAATCCACCCGGAATGACGGCGAGTGTTGTATTTGTGTGCTTCACTTGTTTTTTGACACCATCTGTGATGTGGGCGCGCATGGAGTCGTATATCAACATGGAACACACAAAGGAAATGAAACGTAATACCCGCGCGCTTCTTCTTCTACGGGGGCGGGTGGTTGCTTACCGTAGAAGAAGAAGCGCTTCCTCTTCTACGGGGGCGGGTGCTTACCTTGGCAGTTGCTTACCATAGAAGAAGAAACGCTTCCTCTTCTACGGGGAAAAAAGATGGCGGCTGTTTACCGTAGTTGCGAGACCGAAACTTTATGAAAATAAATATTTATATTAATCCATATATAAGGCGCACCGGGTTATAAGCCGCACTGTCAGCTTTTGTGAAAATTTGTGGTTTTTAGGTGCGGCTTATAGTGCGGAAAATACGTTATTCATTTCACTGGATTACTGGAATAGAGCTGAGTGAGGTATAACCAATTCATTTGTATGGGCTGTGTTGAGGATTTACCCAGACTTGGGTCTATATGCCAAACAAAGAAACAAAACATTTGAGCGCTTAACCGTCTTGTGTTGTGACCGTTTCTCCATCTTTGCTTTATGCTGGGTCTCACTTTTTCCAAAGCCACTTTGTTGCATAATAGTAGCTTTCATGACTGCAGCAAGAAACAAAAGAAAACATGACACTCTTCACAAAATATGAGCTTCCGGGCTGGGACCCTTCAAGCCCCGGATAGTGTATTCATGCAGTCAGCAGTGTGTTGTGGAGGGACTTGCCTCAAGGCCCTGCGGACACCTATTGCCACTTCTAATTGAAAATGAGGTGTGTGGAAAAAAAAAACTATTAGATTAGCTTTTAACTACATTTCCATCCTCGAGTTCCCTGCAGGGAGCAGATTAATTAGGTTGTCCTCATTTGTTATGTATGCATTCTGTGTGATCATGGAAGGATGCCAGTACGTAAGGAGGAGCTGCATCTGACTTTACACAAAACTCAAATGCACAAATACAGTCCGACATGGTGTTATTTTGTAATACAGGTAAAAGCCAGTAAATTAGAATATTTTGAAAAACTTGATTTATTTCAGTAATTGCATTCAAAAGGTGTAACTTGTACATTATATTTATTCATTGCACACAGACTGATGCATTCAAATGTTTATTTCATTTAATTTTGATGATTTGAAGTGGCAACAAATGAAAATCCAAAATTCCGTGTGTCACAAAATTAGAATATTGTGTAAGGGTTAAATTTTGAAGACACCTGGTGCCACAAAACTGATCAGCTGATTAACTCAAAACACCTGCAAAGGGCTTTAAATGGTCTCTCAGTCCAGTTCTGAAGCCTACACAAACATGGGGAAGACTTCAGATTTGACAGCTGTCCAAAAGGCAACCATCGACACATTGCACAAGGAGGGAAAGACACAAAAGGTTATTGCTGAAGAGGCTGGCTGTTCTCAGAGCTCTGTGTCCAAACACATTAATGGAGAGGCAAAGGGAAGGAAAAACTGTGGTCAGAAAAAGTGTACAAGCGATAGGGATCACCGCGCCCTGGTCAAGATTGTGAAAAAAAAACCCATTCAAAAATGTGAGGGAGATTCAGAAGGAGTGGACAGCTGCTGGAGTCAGTGCTTCAAGATCCACCACCAAGAGACGCTTGAAAGACATGGGTTTCAACTGCCGCATACCTCGTGTCAAGCCACTGTTGACCAAGAAACAGCGCAAAAAGCGTCTCACCTGGGCTAAGGAAAAAAAGAGCTGGACTGCTGCTGAGTGGTCCAAAGTCATGTTTTCTGACGAAAGCAAATTTTGCATTTCCTTTGGAAATCGAGGTCCCAGAGTCTGGAGGAAGACAGGAGAGGCACAGGATCCACGTTGCCTGAAGTCTAGTGTAAAGTTTCCACCATCAGTGATGGTTTGGGGTGCCATGTCATCTGCTGGTGTCGATCCACTCTGTTTCCTGAGATCCAGGGTCAACGCAGCCGTCTACCAGCAAGTTTTAGAGCACTTCATACTTACTGCTGCTGACCTGCTCTATGGAGATGGAGATTTCAAGTTCCAACAGGACTTGGCGCCTGCACACAGCGCAAAATCTACCCGTGCCTGGTTTACGGACCATGGTATTTCTGTTCTAAATTGGCCCGCCAACTCCCCTGACCTTAGCCCCATAGAAAATCTGTGGGGTATTGTGAAAAGGAAGATGCAGAATGCCAGACCCAAAAACGCAGAAGAGTTGAAGGCCACTATCAGAGCAACCTGGGCTCTCATAACACCTGAGCAGTGCCAGAAACTCATCGACTCCATGCCACGCCGCATTAACGCAGTAATTGAGGCAAAAGGAGCTCCAACCAAGTATTGAGTATTGTACATGCTCATATTTTTCATTTTCATACTTTTCAGTTGGTCAACATTTCTAAAAATCCCTTTTTTGTATTAGCCTTAAGTAATATTCTAATTTTGTGACACACGGAATTTTGGATTTTCATTTGTTGCCACTTCAAATCATCAAAATTAAATGAAATAAACATTTGAATGCATCAGTCTGTGTGCAATGAATAAATATAATGTACAAGTTACACCTTTTGAATGCAATTACTGAAATAAATCAAGTTTTTCAAAATATTCTAATTTACTGGCTTTTACCTGTATACTGCAGAGAGAATGTTTTTTTGTTTTTATTTAACCAGGAAAGTCCCATTGAGATAAATTTTTTTTTTACCTTTTTCAAGGGAGTCCTGGCCAAAAAGCAGCAAAAGATACAGTTACCGTATTTTTCAGACTATAAGGCGCACTTAAAATCCTTTCATTTTCTCACAAATGGACAGTGCGCCTTATAACCCGGTGCGCCTAATGTACGGAATCTTTCTTTCTTTAGTTTATTTGGAACACGAACACACTTACATCATAATACATCACACAATTTCATATCACTTCATTTTACATCATGCCCGAAAAGGAGTAGGAAGAAGCAAAGCTTATTTAATCCTACCCCTTTCCCACTTCAAAGCGTTTACAAATATATAGAATCATTTACTGACCTTTTTATATAATAAAATAACGTTGCGTTTTGGACCAGTTGTTCCTCCCAGGGAATTCAAGTCACAATTCGCTTTCCGACACTTAAAGCTGAGTTGAAAAACCACCAGAGACAGAATAGGTATTTTCTTGTATATTCTCAAAGCTTTGCCAATATACATTTTGATTGAGACCAGTCTAACCATAGAACATTCTCTTGCGCCTCCCCAAAATGGTCTCTCTTCCCAACGCCAAAAACCTCTCTTTCCTTCCCCCTCCCTAGCCATAACAAAATGCGAGTCACAACACATTCAAAAGAACTCAAGGTTAACACACACAGTATACTTGCTGACAGAGCATCAAGAGAATAAATGGAAAACACGAGCTGTGTTCAAATATGACTAAGAAATGAAAGAAGTACAACTTAAATTCGGATATATGTAAATATCTGCCTCCGACAATTAGTATACAACAGTTTTGTAATATGTAATTAATTAATTAATTCAGTCATTATTAACATACTGAGATGAAGAATATCTTATTTTCAATAAGGTTGAAAGTATTTCTCATAAATCTTCTTCTTTGTACTCTGTAAGCACTATTATTTTGAACAACCTCTTAAACTGGATCATATCAGTACAATTTTTAACTTCTTTACTTAATCCATTCCATCATTTAATTCCACATACTGCTATGCTAAAAGTTCTAAGTGTTGTACGTGCATATACATGTTTTAAATTATTTTTTCCTCTAAGGTTATATTTCTCCTCTTCAGTTGAGAAGAATTGTTGTACATTCTTTGGTAGCAGGTTATAGTTTGCTTTGTACATCATTTTAGCTGTTTGCAATTTTACCAAATCACCGAACTTTAATATTTTTGAATCATTCTGGTTGTGCTTACCGACCTAGTAGTACACAACAGAACAAATACCCAGAATCCCATGCAGCCCCCCATGTTGTGTTTATGTTGTCTTACGGTGCGGATGTTCTCCCGAAATGTGTTTGTCATTCTTGTTTGGTGTGGGTTCACAGTGTGGCGCATATTTGTAACAGTGTTAAAGTTGTTTATACGGCCACCCTCAGTATGACCTGTATGGCTGTTGACCAAGTATGTCTATGGCGTCACATTAGTGCCAAAAATCAGAGCGCATAAAAACTGTTATCGGGCGCTGATTCTCCACTTCATGCGCGCGCGACACCCTTTTGCGCGCGCGTGGTGCCTTTTTGCGTGCGCGCGGTGCCTTTCTGTGCGCGCGGTGCCTTTTTGCGCGCGCGCGACGCCTTTCTGCGCGCTCTCATGTTTCTTTTTGGCACTTTGGGGGCGGGTATGCTTAGACTGCCCCTTCTTTCTGATTGGTCAGGCGAAAAATGCTCAGAGCCAATCAGAAGTATAGCAGGGCGGGTCATCGTCAATATGTATCAAGATTTACGGAGGAAGAAGTGGATAAAAAAAATGTCGCGCGCTGATGAAGGTTATTTCATAGCACATAAACACAATACAGGGTAATACAAAATGTGACCCAAATAAATAATAAGACAACAAACACCATAATCACATCTTTCAGCCAGAACTGGTCCATCAGCAATAACATTATTTTATATTTTCACTTCTTCTTGAACATTTGTTTTCTAATTTATGGAATTTCTTTTGATTCAGCCATAAAATTAATAAAATAATCTTTGAATTTTGTTTTTAAAATGTTAAAAATAGCTTTTAATAATGTATTCTGAAACAGTTTAAAATAATCAGAGAACTGACTTAACACTGACCCTACACAACTATGTTGCACAATTAAGTCTTTTTTTTTTTTTTTTAAAGTGAAAGAGGTAGCCATCTTACCTCGGACATCTAGCCTCAATCATTACATTGATGTCAATGGTACATGTACTAATTAAATTACCATAACTTGCTCTAATTTTCCACCAATTTACAAACGGTTTGCCTTGTTACAAATCTTATTACATGTAGATATGACATAGGATGCTGTACCTGTTGAAATGACCTCTTTCGCTTTAAAAAAAAAAAGACGTACCGTATTTTCCGCACTATAAGGCGCACCGGATTATTAGCCGCACCTTCAATGAATGGCATATTTCATAACTTTGTCCACCAATAAGCCGCCCCGGACTATAAGCCGCGCCTACGCTGCGCTAAAGGGAATGTCAAAAAAACAGTCAGATAGGTCAGTCAAACTTTAATAATATATTAAAAACCAGCGTTCTAACAACTCTGTTCACTCCCAAAATGTACGCAAATGTGCAATCACAAACATAGTAAAATTCAAAATAGTGCAGAGCAATAGCAACATAATGTTGCTCGAACGTTAATGTCACAACACACAAAATAAACATAACGCTCACTTTCTGAAGTTATTCTTCATTCGTAAATCCTTCGTCTTCGGTGTCCGAAGTGAAAAGTTGGGCAAATTTACGATCCACTGGCAGATGTTGGCGTCGTCTGGCGCTGCCTCCTCGTCTTAGTGAAGGTGTGTTCGCCTTCTGTCATCCATTGTTCCCACGCAGTTAGCAGTCTAGCTTCGAATGCCCTGTTGACACCAATATCTAGCGGCTGGAGGTCTTTTGTCAATCCACCCGGAATGACGGCGAGTATTGAATTAAGCGCGTAAGCGTGTCTCTCAATGTGCTGTTATGAGCTAGCAAATATAACAACTACACTACCCAGCATGCAACGATAGTTACGAGCATGCGCGGTAGCCCTGAGAAGCGTTGTATGCTGGCAGTTAGAATGTGGTTATGAGCACGCTGTGAGTAAACGTTGAGAACTCAGTTAACACGCCTCGTCTGCATTATTTATAATTAGACAGACAACACACTTAATAGGAGCCATTTTGGGGTCTTTACATAAACACACAAATGGAAATGAAACGTCACATATCCCAGCATGCACCGCGCGCTTCTTCTACGGGGAAAAAAGATGGCGGCTGTTTACCGTAGTTGCGAGACCTAAACTTTATGAAAATGAATCTTAATATTTATCCATATATAAAGCGCACCGGGTTATAAGGCGCACTGTCAGCTTTTGAGAAAATTTGTGGTTTTTAGGTGCGCCTTATAGTGCGGAAAATACGGTAATTGTGCAACATAGTTGTGTAGGGTCAGTGTTAAGTCAGTTCTCTGATTATTTTAAACTGTTTCAGAATACATTATTAAAAGCTATTTTTAACATTTTAAAAACAAAATTCAAAGATTATTTTATTAATTTGATGGCTGAATCAAAAGAAATTCCATAAATTAGAAAACAAATGTTCAAGAAGAAGTGAAAATATAAAATAATGTTATTGCTGGTGGACCAGTTCTGGCTGAAAGATGTGATTATGGTGTTTGTTGTCTTATTATTTATTTGGGTCACATTTTGTATTACCCTGTATTGTGTTTATGTGGTATGAAATAACCTTCATCAGCGTGCGACATTTTTTTATCCACTTCTACCTCCGTAAATCTTGATACATATTGACGATGACCCGCCCTGCTATACTTCTGATTGGCTCTGAGCATTTTTCGCCTGACCAATCAGAAAGAAGGGGCCGTCTAAGCATACCCGCCCCCAAAGTGCCAAAAAGAAACATGAGAGCGCGAGGAGAGATGCCAGGAGTACACAGAGAGCGCGCAGAAAGGCACCGCGCGCGCGCAAAAAGGCACCGTGCGCGCACAGAAAGGCACCGCACGCGCGCAAAAAGGCACCACGCGCGTGCAAAAGGGTGTCGCGCGCGCGCACGAAGTGGAGAATCAGCGCGCGATAACAGTTTTTATGCGCTCGGATTTTTGGCACTAATGTGACGCCATATATGTCTTGCAGTCAATTACGTGTGTCTACAGAAGCCTAATACAACATGTGACTGGGTCGGCACGCTGTTTGTATGGTGAAAAAGCGGGCGTGGCGACAGGTTGGAGAGGACGTTAAAGGCAGTGCTATCACGGCACGCCCTTAATATTGTTGTTCGGGGTGAAAATCGGGACACATTCGGGAAAATGGTTGCCAGGAGGGGGCACTGAAATTCGGGAGTCTCCCGGAAAAATCGGGAGGGTTGGCAAGTATGTTGCTAGGGCGGTATAGCCATTCAAAGAAGGTGAATTCATTAAAAAGTGCATGTTAGATTTTTTAAATAAATCTTTTCTTGCGGCCCAGCCTCACCCAGTTTCTGCACCCATTGGCCCCCAGGTAAATTGAGTTTGAGACCCCTGATTTAAAAGGAGCAGAGTAAACAAAAGCCATTTACCCTATTTCTGTGCGGGCAAATGGAACAGTGAGCAACAAATGATCATTTGAACGCAAACAGTAAAAGCCAACAGTGATGACGTTTAAGGCTGAAACGACGCGTCGACGTAGTCGACGTCATCGGTTACGTAAATACGGCGTCGGCGCGTCGCATATTTACGTCACTCTACTTTACTGTCATGGCGGAGCGCAAAGCAGACGATGCGAGCGAGGGGAAAAAAGCACGCCAAAAGTCGTCAAAAGTGTGGGAGTATTTCAATAAACGGCCTAATAATGTTGTTGTATGCACACTGTGTCGAGCGGAAATGGCCTATCATAGCAGCACAACGGCTATGAACGAACATTTGAAAAGAAAACCCCCGACAGCGTTCTTGCCATCACCATCAACAAGTCAATCGTCCGCGTGCGTATACGTTGTCATTATTACACAAAAACATGAATGTGTCATTTGTATCTGCGTTGTAAATTCATAAACTAAAGCACCGTTTCGCTCTGAGAGGCGCGTTTGGCGTGCCTGTTCAGTGTTTACAAAGACGCGCTCCTCTTTAACGCTGTGGAGAGGCGGCGGCGGCGAGCGAGCGGCGAGGCGGGGCGCGCCGGGAGCGACGCCGCAATCGTGCCCAGGTGCGCGATCCGCGCAGTTGGAAGAGAAAAGACTTTGTGTAAAATTAAAAGATTGTAAACCTGGCAAAGCCGTCTGGCGTTCAGTCTGTCGGTCCTGAAAGAACCCCACGGCACAAGACGTGTCACAAACGCTAACGTTAATTAGTTGTGCAAATACCTTTTACAACATTAACAGTTACATATACTATGTACAAACCAACAATTAACTTTCACTTTAATCATACTATCATTGTTGTGTTATTAAGCAAAATAAGCAATACTTTTACTTTTGTTGAAATGTTTACACTGTACACTTTTTTGTATTGGATGTTTAGCTTTATTTTTGCACATTTTAGCAAATAAGCAATACTTTTACTTTTGTTGAAATGTTTACACTTGTTACAGAATATTTCCGTTTTGCACTTTTTTGTATTGGATGTTTATCTTTATTTTTGCACATTTTAAAGCAAAATAAGCAATACTTTTACTTTTGAAATGCTTATACTGTTCCAGAATATTAAGATTTGCACTGGATGTTTACTTTTATATTTGCACATTAAAAAGCAAATAAGCTACTTTTAATTTTGTTAAATGTTAAAAGTTTTAAATGTTTACATTGTTACAGAATATTTTGTCATGTTGTTGTCAATGTTGACTGAGTGGCCATACTTTTTTTTTTGTAAATAAAAGCCATGCCTTTTGAAAAAACGGGCCTACATTTATTTTTTCCTCTTCATTTTAAATAAAAAAAAAAATCGGTAAAAGGAAAAATAATCTATAGATTAATCGAAAAAATAATCTATAGATTAACCGATTAATCGAAAAAAATAATCTATAGATTAATCGATAGAAAAATAATCGTTAGCTGCAGCCCTAATGACGTTACACATGTAGGAGGGCAGTGGACCAAGCATCGGGGGCGGGCCGGGGGGCGGAGTTAAGGGGAAGGAGTATATTTATAGCTAGAAGTCACTGAAATTCAAGTATTTCTTATACTTCTCTGTACTTCTCTCGTACTTCTCAGTGTTCATTTATTTACACATATACACACACATAACACTCCTCTACTCATTGTTGTATTTGAAAGTGCAATGCTTTGCAGCCAGTAGCACAGCCTTTGAAGGAGCATAGGTATGGGCAGCATCTGTGAAATGTAATTTGCAGGAAAGGAGTGAGTTTAGGCTTGAATTGTCCATCCTCGTTCTATTCTCTGTCACTACCTTTCTAACCATGCTGAACACCTTCTCTGATGGTGCATTGCTGTGTGGCACGCACAAAAAGTGCCTTCATCAAATGCACCAGAGTCCGGAATCTTCCATCCCTCCCCTAGCATACCCCTTCCCCTTCGAGCTGTCCTGGATGAACGGAAATTCTTGTTTCCAATCATTTTGGAACTTGCAAGCGTACTTCTTCTTCTTACTCGTCGTCGCCATGACTGTCTCTTCTTCGTTCTTCTGCTTCGTCTCTGTTATGTTTTTGGACATTACTACTTGCCGTAGTTTTGAAGCAATGCATGATGGGAATCCGGATGTCGTGTGTCAGTGCTGGAATAAACACACGCTGAGAAATAGCTCCGTGCCTGCCTACATTATAAACCTATGGATAACGGAGACATGTATTATAGTCTCCTTCTTGTTGTGTGTGCAGTTGCGCACTAGAGATGCGCGGATAGGCAATTATTTCATCCGCAACCGCATCACAAAAGTCGTCAACCATCCGCCATCCACCCGAACTAACATTTAATCAAAACCGCACCCGCCCGCCATCCGCCACCCGCCCGTTGTTATATATCTAATATAGACGATGCAAGGCATTAGTGAGGTTATAAAGCTTTTGCCTGTTAAAGAAAGGAGACTGATCCAATGCAGCACAGACATTCAATGCGTGCCACGCTGTCACGGCCCAGACGCACACCAGTGCGCAATCATCTGGGAGCCGCGCCGAGCGCACCTCCAAGCGCGCTCGCACCACTCAAACCGCTGCAGGCAGCTGCGTTCTATCTTGTTTTAACATCCTGTGGCACTCTTCTGGGATCACGGCGGACGAAACCGCTCATGCTCGGGGTGTTTGTGGAGGTTCGGGGTTTTGCACAAATGTGATGCACCATGTTAGATGTCCCGGTTTTGTGACTGTCGTAGACATAAACAGCGTCGCAGCTCTTGCAAATCACGTAGCCAGCATTACTATCATCCTGATTTTACAACCTCATAAAAACGAGTCCACGCTGAACTTTTCTGGCCTTTTTTTCCCCTGGTCTTTAGTATTCCCTTTTTTAGTTTGTCGCGTACCACGTTTGCTGCCATCTCTTTTTTTTTTCTTCTTCTGTTGTGGCATATGCTGCAGGTGCCTGCTCGTTTTTCGTATGTGAGTAACAACATTTAACTATGTATATATATTTCCCAATTGGTTTAACTGCCACCCGCCTGAATCTATTTAAAATCTAATTTTTTAAAATTTCAACCGCCCGACCCGACTCGCGGATAAAATCTAATTTTTTTTTATTTCAACCGCCCGACCCGCGGGTAATCCGCGGACTCCGCGGTTGTGTCCGCAAACCGCGCATCTCTATTGCGCACTGAGCTCCAGAAGCCGTAGATGTTATAACGTGACTAAAGCGGACGTGACGACAGGCTGTCCTCACTCAGGTCCGGCTGGAAATCGGGAGAAATTCGGGAGAATGGTTGTCCCCGGGAGATTTTCGGGAGAATCACTGAAATTTGGGAGTCTCCCAGAAAATTGGGGAGGGTTGGCAAGTATGCGTCTACTAGAGATGTGCGGTTTGCGGACACAACCGCGGAGTCCGCGGATTATCCGCGGATCGGGCGGTTGAAATTTAAAAAATTAGATTTTATCCGCGGGTCGGGTCGGGCGGTTGAAATAAAAAAAAAAAATTAGATTTTAAATAGATTCAGGCGGGTGGCAGTTAAACCAATTGGTAAATATATATACATAGTTAAATGTTGTTACCCACATACGAAAAACGAGCAGGCACCTGCAGCATATGCCACAACAGAAGAAGAAAAGAAAAAGAGATGGACACTTTTACGGAGCGGAGAAGGGACGCCTCGCCGGGGTCCGGGACCGAGGCCCCTTTCCCCGAGAGGGCCCCTCCGGGAGCCGTAGCTGAGGCGATCCGCGAGAAGGGCCCGACGCAAGTCCAGGGTCACCACCGCGCCCACCGCACCGACACCCCGCCGTGGCCGGCGTCACGCGCAGCAGGTAAGCAGCTTACCTGCCCGCCACCCCCGTGGCCGGGGGCTCGTAACAGGGGTCACTCCGCGCGCTCCGCCCGCGCAGCTTACCTGCCCGCCACCCCTGTTGCTGGGGGCTCGTAACAGGGGTCACTCCGCGCGCAGTGCGCTCACGAAAGGGGTGGGGCTCACCCTGGTTGATATAGACAGCAGGACGGTGGCCATGGAAGTCGGAACCCGCTAAGGAGTGTGTAACAACCCACCTGCCGAATCAACTAGCCCTGAAAATGGATGGCGCTGGAGCGTCGGGCCCATACCCGGCCGTCGCCGGCAGCGAGACGCGCTTGGAGGTGCGCTCAGCGCGGCTCCCATATGATTGCGCACTGGTGTGCGTCTGGGTCGTGACTGCGTGGCACGCGAATGTCTGTGCTGCATTGGATCAGTCTCCTTTCTTTAACAGGCAAAAGCTTTATAACCTCACTAATGCCTTGCATCGTCTATATTAGATATATAACAACGGGCGGGTGCGGTTCTGATTAAATGTTAGATCGGGCGGATGGTTGACGACTTTCTGATGCGGTTGCGGATGAAATAATTGCCTATCCGCGCATCTCTAGCGTCTACGATAACAAGATATTCTTTCAATGCTACTCAGTTTGAGTTTGCCATTTGTGCTGCCACATGGTGTGCAGAAAAATGCCTTTGAAGAGTAGCATTGTCCTTCATCCAGTTGGCCTCTGCTCCACTCCCAGTCGAACCGCCTGCACTGAAAGCTGTTAAGCGTTCTCCTGGGTGTTGAATGTGGACGCTCAGATGTAGTTCTTTAGTTGTCCGGGCCTGCTATTGATCAGAGAACCCGTCTGTACTCGGGCCCGGTGTCCTGGCATTGTTGTGTCACGTAACGACCCGTTAACCTTCACTGCAGAGTCTGGACTTTGGCCACACGGCTAGTGTCACGTTGATGATGATGTGCCTGGTGTTGGACTGACTGTCGATTACTGGATTGATGTCAGGGGTCTCCTTGAAGTGCTTTTTGAGAGTTTGGAGACGACAACGCTGAACAAAGTTTGTATTTGTCTCTCATTGCTCTAAACAGTGGGTCCATTGAAATCTTTTTAAGTCTTATTGTTAAGACTTAAAAACTGGGCCATCAAACTGTATAACCCCTCACCTGGGGGTTAGGGGTAGGGCAGAAGTTGGATAGGGTCACTGGGACTGGACACGACAATGTACATACTGTATATGTATGTGTACATTTGTAACCTGGACAATGTGATTATGATTTGACCTTTGCCTTGGACTATAGTATACAGTCGCGATCAAAAGTTTACATACACTTGTAAGGAACATAATGTCATGGCTGTTGTTGCGTTTTGGACCAGTTGTTCCTCCCAGGGAATTCAAGTCGCAAGTCGCTCCCAAGCTCTTTACGACACTTAAAGCTGAGTAGAAAAACCACCAGAGACAGAATAGGTATTTTGCAATATATTTGCAAAGCTTTGCCTATATATACATTTGAGACCAGTCCAGCATAGAACATTCCATCGCGCCGCCAAAATGGTCTGTTCCCCCTCGACCAAAACCCCTCTCCTCTTCCTCCCCCCCCTGGCAGTCATGTCTCTCTAGCCAAAACAAATGCTTATTATCGCTCTCTCTAACATTCCTCACTTCAAGGTTAAGCACACAGTTTTGCAGACAACCAAAAGACCACATTTGGAAGAAAAACCTTAGCTGTTTTGTAATAGAATCAGAATCAGAATCAGCTTTATTGTCATTACGCAAGGTAACGAGATTGAGGCCATTCCATACAGTGCGATGTGTGCATGCTAGAAAAACAATGTGCAAATATATAAAAATATAAAAAATGTAGAAGTGCAATGAATATGGTGTGAAATGAATATATACATGAAAAAAACAAAAACAAAAACAGGGTGGTTGGTGGAATGGGTTATTGCACCGAAGAGAAGGCAGTTATGAGGGACAATGGGGCAGTCCGTTCAGGATGGTTATGGCCCTGGGGAAGAAGCTGTTCTTTAGCCTGTTTGTTTTGGTTAATATGACAATGAAATAAAAAGAAGTAACACTTAAATTCGGATATATGTAAATATCTGCCTCCGACACTGTCTTCAGATTCTAATAATTTCTACAACTCTTATTTTTTTGTGATGTAGTGATTGGAGCACATACTTGTTGGTCACAAAAAAACATTCATGAAGTTTGCTTCTTTTATGAATTTATTATGGGTCTACTGAAAATGTGCTGGGTCAAAAGTATACATTACACGGCCAGAGCCATTACCTCCCTGCTTGGCACTCAGCATCAAGGGTTGGAATTGGGGGTTAAATCACCAAAAATGATTTCCGGGCGCGGCCACCGCTGCTGCTCACTGCGCCCCTCGCCTCCCAGGGGGTGATCAAGGGTGATGGGTCAAATGCAGAGAATAATTTCGCCACACCTAGTGTGTGTGTGACAATCATCGGTACTTTAACTTAAACTTAATAATACTACCACCACCATGCTTGACGGTAGGAATTGGTGTTCCTGGGATTAAAGGCCTCACCTTTTCTCCTCCAAACATATTGTCATGTCTGTGTAATCATGTTTTGTTTTAAGTCATGTTTTGTTTAGTTTCTGGCTTTTCACTCCCTTGTCTTGTTTGCATGATTACCCATTAGTTTCACCTGTTCCACGTTTGGACTCATTGTGCACTCTTGATTGTCACCATAGCAACCCATTAGTTTTCACCTGTCACGTCACGCACCTGTTTCACGTCTTGAGTCACGCACCTGTTTTCGTTAATCATGTCTGTAGTATTTAAGTTCATTGTTTTTCAGTTTGTCTTTCTGACGACCTCACACCACATTTATGCTCTGTCCATTCCTCTTAAGATCCTGCTTCATGTCCCTTGTCAAAGTAAGTTTTTGTTCCATGTTTATAGTCTTTTTGTTTTTCATAGTTTGTTCTCCGCCACTGTGCGTGCTTTTCATTTGTATTTTTTGCTATAGTCTTTTGGTTTCATAGTTTATTCTCCGCCACTGTGCGCGCTTTCGTTTATTCCTTCTTTTTTTTATAAATATAAATAAATCATGTACCTCCATTCCCGTCTCGCCCGAGCCAACTTTCCATTGCATCCCGGAAAAGCACACACCCAGGACCAAGTCATGACACATATTGCTGGGTATTGTGGCCAAACAGCTCCATTTTTGTTTCATCTGACCACAGAACTTTCCTCCAGAAGGTCTTATCTTTGTCCATGTACTGTCAGATGAAACAAAAATGGAGCTGTTTGGCCACAATACCCAGCAATATGTTTGGAGGCGAAAAGGTGAGGCCTTTAATCCCAGGAACACCATTCCTACCGTCAAGCATGGTGGTGGTTGTACTATGCTTTGGGCTTGTTTTGCTGCCAATTGAACTGGTGCTTTACAGAGAGTAAATGGGACAATGAAAAAGGAGGATTACCTCCAAATTCTTCAGAACAAGCTAAAATCATCAGGTTGGGTCTTGGGCGCAGTTGGGTGTTCCAACAGGACAATGACCCCAAACGCACGTCAAAAGTGCTAAAGGAATGGCTAAATCAGGCTAGAATGAAGGTTTTAGAATGGCCTTCCCAAAGTCCTGATTTAAAGGTGTGGACAATGCTCAAGAAACAAGTCCATGTCAAAAAAACAACAAATTTAGCTGAACTGCAGCAATTTTGTCAAAAATTCAAGCAGAAGCTTGTGGATGGCTACCAAAAGCGCCTTATTGCAGGTAAACTTGCCAAGGGACATGTAAGCAAATATTAACATTGCTGTATGTATACTTTTGACCCAGTAGAGCCATAATAAATTCATAAAAGAAGCAAACTTCATGAATGTTTTTTGTGACCAACAAGTATGTGCTCCAATCACTACATCACAAAAAAATAAGAGTTGTAGAAATGATTGGAAACTTAAGACAGCCATGACATTATGTTCTTTACAAGTGTATGTACTAGAGATGCGCGGATAGGCAATTATTTCATCCGCAACCGCATCAGAAAGTCGTCAACCATCCGCCATCCACCCGATGTAACATTTGATCAGAACTGCATCCGCCCGCACCCGCCCGTTGTTATATATCTAATATGGACGATGCAAGGCATTAGTGAGGTTATAAAGCTTTTGCCTGTTAAAGAAAGGAGACTGATCCAATGCAGCACAGACATTCGCGTGCCACGCTGTCACGACCCAGACGCACACCAGTGCGCAATCATATGGGAGCCGCGCTGAGCGCACCTCCAAGCGCGTCTCGCTGCCGGCGACGGCCGGGTATGGGCCCGACGCTCCAGCGCCATCCATTTTCAGGGCTAGTTGATTCGGCAGGTGGGTTGTTACACACTCCTTAGCGGGTTCCGACTTCCATGGCCACCGTCCTGCTGTCTATATCAACCAGGGTGAGCCCCACCCCTTTCGTGAGCGCACTGCGCGCGGAGTGACCCCTGTTACGCGCCCCCGGCAACAGGGGTGGTGGGCAGGTAAGCTGCGCGGAGTGACCCCTGTTACGAGCCCCCGGCCACGGGGGTGGCGGGCAGGTAAGCTGCTTACCTGCTGCGCGTGACGCCGGCCGCGGCGAAGGCGGACGAGGCGGGGTGTCGGCGCGGTGGGCGCGGTGGTGACCCTGGACGTGCGTCGGGCCCTTCTCGCGGATCGCCTCAGCTACGGCTCCCGGTGGGGCCCTCTCGGGGGAAGGGGCCTCGGTCCCGGACCCCGGCGAGGCGTCCCTTCTCCGCTCCGTAAAAGTGTCCATCTCTTTTTCTTTTTTTTCTTCTGTTGTGGCATATGCTGCAGGTGCCTGCTCGTTTTTCGTATGTGGGTAACAACATTTAACTATGTATATATATTTCCCAATTGGTTTAACTGCCACCCGCCTGAATCTATTTAAAATCTAATTTTTTTTTATTTCAACCGCCCGACCCGACCCGCGGATAAAATCTAATTTTTTTAAATTTCATCCGCCCGATCCGCGGATAATCCGCGGACTCCGCGGTTGTGCCCGCAAACCGCGCATCTCTAGTATGTACACTTTTGACCACCACTGTATGTTGCTTTCTCACCCATCATGATGGTGATATAGTCTTCAGCCATACCACTCAGCCCTAGCCTGTGCTGTCTTTTAGTCCAGCCTTTTCCAGCCACTGGTATGTTTTCCTGATGTCAGCCACTTCTTTAATTTTTTGGTGGTCCATTTGTTGTCTTTCCATGACAGCCCATCTGTTGCCTGAAGCATTCTCTTAACAGGTCATCTTCTCCATGTACTCCTGGAGGCCTCGTGTTTTGTCTTGGATAATGCCTGTGACAATCACTAGTCCTCAGTGCCCCTCTTTCGTAGTCTTTTAATTAGTTTTATGTGTAGCCTCAGGATGCTGGACCCAGGTAGCCTCCATGCATTGTAAGGAGCTTTATTGTCATATCGGTGGCTTGCATCTCATCCAGTGGCCAGGGTATTGTTCAAAGTAGAGATGCGCGGTTTGCGGGCACAACCGCGGAGTCCGCGGATTATCCGCGGATCGGGCGGTTGAAATTAAAAAAAATTAGATTTTATCCGCGGGTCGGGTCGGGCGGTTGAAATAAAAAAAAATTAGATTTTAAATAGATTCAGGCGGGTGGCAGTTAAACCAATTGGGAAATATATATACATAGTTAAATGTTGTTACCCACATACGAAAAACGAGCAGGCACCTGCAGCATATGCCACAACAGAAGAAAAAAAAGAAAAAGAGATGGACACTTTTACGGAGCGGAGAAGGGACGCCTCGCCGGGGTCCGGGACCGAGGCCCCTTCCCCCGAGAGGGCCCCACCGGGAGCCGTAGCTGAGGCGATCCGCGAGAAGGGCCCGACGCACGTCCAGGGTCACCACCGCGCCCACCGCACCGACACCCCGCCTCGTCCGCCTTCGCCGCGGCCGGCATCACGCGCAGCAGGTAAGCAGCTTACCTGCCCGCCACCCCCGTGGCCGGGGGCTCGTAACAGGGGTCGCTCCGCCCGCGCAGCTTACCTGCCCGCCACCCCTGTTGCCGGGGGCGCGTAACAGGGGTCACTCCGCACGCAGTGCGCTCACGAAAGAGGTGGGGCTCACCCTGGTTGATATAGACAGTAGGACGGTGGCCATGGAAGTCGGAACCCGCTAAGGAGTGTGTAACAACCCACCTGCCGAATCAACTAGCCCTGAAAATGGATGGCGCTGGAGCGTCGGGCCCATACCCGGCCGTCGCCGGGAGCGAGACGCGCTTGGAGGTGCGCTCAGCGCGGCTCCCATATGATTGCGCACTGGTGTGCGTCTGGGTCGTGACAGCGTGGCACGCGAATGTCTGTGCTGCATTGGATCAGTCTCCTTTCTTTAACAGGCAAAAGCTTTATAACCTCACTAATGCCTTGCATCGTCTATATTAGATATATAACAACGGGCGGGTGCGGGCGGGTGCGGTTCTGATCAAATGTTACATCGGGTGGATGGCGGATGGTTGACGACTTTCTGATGCGGTTGCGGATGAAATAATTGCCTATCCGCGCATCCCTAGTTCAAAGGGTGTATCTAACTACTGGTAGGCCATTGGTGTTAAAGGGGAACATTATCACCAGACCTATGTAAGCGTCAATATATACTTTGATGTTGCAGAAAAAAGACCATCTATTTTTTTAACCGATTTCCGAACTGTAAATGGGTGAATTTTGGCGAATTAAACACCTTTCTAATATTCGCTCTCAGAGCGGGAAGCAATCCGCCATTTTCTCAAACACCGAGTCAAATCAGCTCTGTTATTTTCCGTTTTTTCGACTGTTTTCCGTACCTTGGAGACATCATGCCTCGTCGGTGTGTTGTCGGAGGGTGTAACAACACCAACAGGGACGGATTCAAGTTGCACCAGTGGCCCAAAGATGCCAAAGTGGCAAGAAATTGGACGTTTGTTTACCGACGAAAGCTATGCTACGACAGAGATGGCAAGAATGTGTGGATATCCTGCGACACTCAAAGCAGATGCATTTCCAACCATAAAGTCAAAGAAATCTGCCGCCAGACCCCCATTGAATCTGCCGGAGTGTGTGAGCAATTCAGGGACAAAGGGCCTCGGTAGCACGGCAAGCAATGGCGGCAGTTTGTTCCCGCAGACGAGCGAGCTAAACCCCCTGGATGTCTTGGCTCACACCGTCCCGAAGATGATCAAGAGAAGAATATCGACCCTAGCTTCCCTGGTTTGCTGACATCAACTCCAAAACTGGACAGATCAGCTTTCAGGAAAAGAGCGCGGATGAGGGTATGTCTACAGAATATATTAATTGATGAAAATTGGGCTGTCTGCACTCTCAAAGTGCATGTTGTTGCCAAATGTATTTCATATGCTGTAAACCTAGTTCATAGTTGTTAGTTTCCTTTAATGCCAAACAAACACATACCAATCGTTGGTTAGAAGGCGATCGCCAAATTCGTCCTCGCTTTCTCCCGTGTCGCTGGCTGTCGTGTCGTTTTCGTCGGTTTCGCTTGCATACTGTCATGACTTGGACTTTGGCTTGGTTTGTTCTCCCGAGGTGCAAATGAACATTTGGACCAGACACGGCGTGAAGGTGAAGACATTATTTATTTAACACTATAACTACAAAGAAAGGATCAAACAAAAGGCGCGCTCAAGGCGGATGTACAAACTTGACTAACGAAAACAAAAGACTTGCACGGGGCAAAAAAACTAAAAACAACAAAAAAACACTAACTGCGGCAATAATAAACAAAACTTACTTGGCATGGACATGAAGTGCGCAGAGGTGGACAGAGTGTGACAAGGGTAGGAATACGGGGATGTCGTCAGGACGAACAACAGAAAATGAAAAGCTTAAATAACACAGACATGATTAACGAAAACAGGTGCGTGACTCAAAACGTGAAACAGGTGCGTGACGTGACAGGTGAAAACTAATGGTTGCTATGGTGACAAACAAGAGTGCACAACGAGTCCAAACGTGGAACAGGTGAAACTAATGGGTAAGCATGCCAACAAGACAAGGGAGTGAAAAGCCAGAAACTAAACAAAACATGACTTAAAACAAAACATGATTACACAGACATGACACATACGGTTCAAACCGATATGGCTCAATAGCTTCAGTTTCTTCTTCAATTTGGTTTTCGCTACCTGCCTCCACACGACAACCATCCGTTTCAATACATGCGTAATCTGTTGAATCGCTTAAGCCGCTGAAATCCGAGTCTGAATCCGAGCTAATGTCGCTATAGCTTGCTGTTCTTTCCGCCATGTTTGTTTGTGTTGGCATCACTATGTGACATCACAGGAAAATGGACGGGTGTATATAACGATGGTTAAAATTAAGCTTTTTTTAGGGATATTGCGTGATGGGTAAAATTTTGAAAAAAACTTCGAAAAATAAAATAAGCCACTGGGAACTGATTTTTAATGGTTTTAACCCTTCTGAAATTGTGATAATGTTCCCCTTTAATGGCCTGAAATATTTTCTTGCTGTTCTGATGGCTCTTCCCAATCTACCAAGTATTTGTAACTGTCTTGAACATCCGTTATGTTGCTCTCAGGTAGTTCAACGCCTTCAATTGTGATCATCTTCCCTTGTTTAGAGATCATACCTTCCATCATTTTTCTCAATGAAATACATATAACCAGAGGTGGGTAGTAACGCGCTACATTTACTCCGTTACATCTACTTGAGTAACTTTTGGGATAAATTGTACTTCTAAGAGTAGTTTTAATGCAACATACTTTTACTTTTACTTGAGTATATTTATAGAGAAGAAACGCTACTTTTACTCCGCTACTTTTATCTACATTCAGCTCGCTACTCGCTACTAATTTTTATCGATCTGTTAATGCACGCTTTGTTTGTTTTGGTCTGTCAGACAGACCTTCAAAGTGCCTGCGTTTCAACAAATACAGTCACTGGTGACGTTCACTCCGTTCCACCAATCAGATGCAGTCACTGGTGACGTTGGACCAATCAAACAGAGCCAGGCGGTCACATGACCTGACTTAAACAAGTTGAAAAACTTATTGGGGTGTTACCATTTAGTGGTCAATTGTACGGAATATGTACTGTACTGTGCAATCTACTAATAAAAGTTTCAATCAATCAATCAATCAAAAGTGTGAAGGAAAAAAGACCCTTTTTTTAATTTCAACCGTACATCCCGTCAAAAGCCTAAAGACTGACTGCACAGTTCCTGTCTTCACAATAAAAGTGCCGCTCCATCGCGCCTGCGCTTTCAAAATAAGAGTCTCCGAAAGCCAGCGCAAACAAGCTAGCAAGCTACGGAGTTTGCCGCCAATGTATTTCTTGTAAAGTGTATAAAAACGAATATGGAAGCTGGACAAACAAGAAGCCAAAAACCAACCACTTTCATGTGGTATTAGACAGAAAGGAAGAACTTTCTTTCTCCTCCATTTGAAAACGTGGACGTTATCATCACTACTGTCTGATTACAATCAATGCAAGTCATCAGAATCAGGTAATACACCAACTTATATTCTTGTCTTCATGAAAGAAAGGAATCTATATGTGTTAAACATGCATGTATATTCATTAAAACACCTTTAACATGTAAACAAAAACTGCAAAATAAATAAATATAAATTATATACTGTATATATCAATGTATGTATATATATGTGTGTGTATATATATATATATGTGTATATATATATATATGTGTGTGTATATATATATATATATATATATATATATATATATATATATATATATATATGTCTTAATAAGGTTATCCAAAAAATAGTGCTCGATACCGTAGTAGAGCGCAATATATGTATGTGTGGGGAAAAAAATCACAAGACTATTTCATCTCTACAGGCCTGTTTCATGAGGGGGGTACCCTCAATCGTCAGGAGATTTTAATGGGAGCATTCGCATACAATGGTTTATATAGGGCACAGAGTGGGTGGGTACAGGCTGGCCTAGGGGCGTGGTGATTGGTTCATGTGTTACTAGGAGGTGTTTCCGTCTATGGCGGCATGTTGTTACAATTTCGCTGCGCTTGTTGAGGGATGACAGGTCTGGACGGTAAATAATAAACAGTTTCTCTTTCAAGCATAGGTTGCATCTTTTATTACCACTATTGTAAGGTGTGCTGGATGCAAGAATTTGCCATGTTATTGAATATTCAACATTATTGTCTTTGAGGTCCCAAATGTGTTTGCTGAGTTCTGTGGTATTTCGCAGGTTTTTGTTCCTGAAAGAAGCCTTGTGATTGTTCCATCTGGTTTTGAATTCACCCTCGGTTAATCCTACATATGTGTCGGATGTGTTAATGTACTTGCGTATTACCTTAGATTGGTAGACAACTGATGTTTGTAAGCATCCCCCGTTGAGGGGGCAATCAGGTTTCTTTCGACAGTTACATGCTTTGTTGGTTTTGGAGTCGTTCTGACTGGGGGTCGACGGCTCATTTGCAATTGTTTTGTTGTGGTTTGAGATGATTTGTCGTATATTGTTCATGCAGCTGTAGCTCAATTTGATGTTGTTCTTGTTGAATACTTTTCTTAGGTTGTTGTCTTTGGGAAAGTGTTTGTCAATCAGGTTGAGGAATTTGTGTCCAATGTTCGTTGAGACGTTTTTGCTGTATGGGGGGTTGTACCAGATGATGCCGTTACGTTTTCTGTTCTTTTTTGGCTGGTTTCCTGGCGTGGGTTCATAGGTGAGGGTGAAATACCACAGAACTCAGCAAACACATTTGGGACCTCAAAGACAATAATGTTGAATATTCAATAACATGGCAAATTCTTGCATCCAGCACACCTTACAATAGTGGTAATAAAAGATGCAACCTATGCTTGAAAGAGAAACTGTTTATTATCTACCGTCCAGACCTGTCATCCCTCAACAAGCGCAGCGAAATTGTAACAACATGCCGCCATAGACGGAAACACCTCCTAGGTAACACATGAACCAATCACCACGCCCCTAGGCCAGCCCTATATAAACCATGGTATGCGAATGCTCCCATTAAAATCTCCTGACGATTGAGGGTACCCCCCTCATGATACAGGCCTGTAGAGATGAAATAGTCTTGTGATTTTTTTCCCCACACATACATATATATATATATATATATATATATATATATATATATATATATATATATATATATATATATATATATATGAGTGTGTATGTTACTCATCAGTTACTCAGTACTTGAGTAGTTTTTTCACAACATACTTTTTACTTTTACTCAAGTAAATATTTGGGTGACTACTCCTTACTTTTACTTGAGTAATAAATCTCTAAAGTAACAGTACTCTTACTTGAGTACAATTTCTGGCTACTCTACCCACCTCTGCATATAACTGTATATTTTCTAAGCTTTGACAGTTTGGCTTTGACTTAAAGAATTGTCCCTTTTTTTAGATCAACCGCAGGACTTAGTAAGTCCTGAGGGAAGTGTGCCATTGTGAGCTTTATATTCACTCTCCTTAATGTAAGAGAGTATCATTTGCACAGAATGGTTTCCTTATTGACCTAGTGCGGGGGTCGGCAACCCGCGGCTCTGGAGCCACATGCGGCTCTTTAGCGCCGCCCTAGTGGCTCTCTGGAGCTTTTTCGAAAATGTATGAAAAAAGATGAGGGGGGAAAAAAATACATATTTTGTGTTAATATGGTTTCTGTAGGAGGACAAACATGACACAAACCTCCCCAATTGTTACAAAGCACACTGTTTGTATTAAACATGCTTCACTGATTCGAGTATTTGGCGAGCGCCGTTTTGTCCCACTAATTTTGGCGGTCCTTGAACTCACCGTAGTTTGTTTACATGTATAACTTTCTAGGACGTGTTTTATGCCACTTCTTTTTCCGTCTCATTTTGTCCACCAAACTTTTAACGTTGTGCAAGAATACATAGAGGTGAGTTTTGTTGACGTTATTGACTTGTGTGGAGTGCTAATCGGGCATATTTGGTCAGAGCATGACTGCAAGCTAATCGATGCAAACATGCTATTTAGGCTAGTTATATGTACATATTGCATCATTATGCCTCATTTGTAGCTATATTTGAGGTCATTTAGTTTCCTTTAAGTCCTCTTAAGTCAATTTATATCTCATGACACATTATCTGTATGTAATATGGCTTTTAATTTTTTTTGCGGCTCCAGACAGATTTGTTTTTGTATTTTTGGTCCAATATGGCTCTTTCAACATTTTGGGTTGCCGACCCCTGACCTAGTGGTTCCTATTCGTAGTTATGTACTTTTTCAATTTAATATTACACTGCAAAAAGTCAGTGTTCAAAAACAAGAAAAATAAAAATATAAAAATGAGGGGTATTTTATTTGAACTAAGCAAAATTATCTGCCAATAGAACAAGAAAATTTGGCTTGTCAAGATTTTCCAAAACAAGTCAAATTAGCTAACCTCAATGAACCCAAAAAAACCTTAAAATAAGTATAATCTCACTAATAACAATTGTACTACTATATGAGTATGTATTTTCTATTGTTTATTTGAAAATAAAACAGCAAAGTCCATTTGGCTGTCATCTGTTTTAATTATGAGACACAATTGTGTCAAAATCATTTTTTTTCATGCTTGAAATAAGAAATTATTACTTAAAAAAGGTAGTTTTATACTTGTGAGTGTTGATGACACAGCTTTGCAACACTTGATATTCTAGTTTCAAGCATGTTTTACTCAATATAGCTCATCAAATCTCAGCAACAAGCTGTAATATCTTACTGACATCATTTAGGACCAAAACCCTTAAAACAAGTAAAACACTCTAACATAAAATCTGCTTCGTGAGAAGAATTATCTTATCAGACAGAAAATAAGCAAATATCACCCTTATTTGACATATTTCATCTTACTTAGATTCCAGTTTTTGCAGTTTAAAATGACGGTGCACTTTATAACCCAATGCGCCTAAAGTACGAAATAATTCTGGCTGTGCTTACCGACCTCGAAGCAATTTTATTTGGTGCATTGTGTAGTGATAAGTGTGACCAGTAGATGGCAGTCACACATAAGAGATATGTGTGGACTGCAATATGACGCCAGTAAACAACACCAACACTTTAAATGTTCCATTGAAAATAAAGAACATTACACGCGGCGCTCAAAAATCGTTCAAAATGTTCTAGTACGACATTGAAGCCGCACCGGTTGACGGATTGTCGGTGTACGAGTATTATTATGGTGTGTGTACGACATACTTGCCAACCTTGAGACCTCCGATTTTGGGAGGGGGTGGAGATGGGCGTGGTCGGGGTGGGACGGGGGCGTGGTTGGGGGCTTGGCTAAAAGGGGAGGAGTATATTTACAGCTAGAATTCACCAAGTCAAGTATTTCATATATATATATATTTTTTTTAATTTTTTATTTTTTTTATTTTATATATATATAAAATAAATACTTGAATTTCAGTGTTCATTTATTTACACATATACACACACATAACACTCATCTATTCATTGTTGAGTTAAGGGTTGAATTGTCCATCCTTGTTCTATTCTCTGTCACTATTTTTCGAACCATGCTGAACACCCTCTCTGATGATGGTTTGCTGTGTGGCACGCACAAAAGTGCTTTCATCAAATGCACTAGATGGCAGTATTGTTCTGTTTAAGAGTGTCACAACATTGCTGTTTACGGCAGACAAACTGCTTTACGGCAGACGAAAACGTGACTGCTGTTGTTGTGTGTTGTTACCGCGCTGGGAGGACGTTAATGAAACTGCCTAACAATAAACCCACATAAGAAATCAAAACCTCGCCCTCCATCATTCTATAGTTATAATGTGATTGGGCAGGTACGCTTTTTTATATTGTGGAGGACCTGAGTCCGCCTGAATTTCGGGAGATTTACGGGAGAAAATTTGTCCCGGGAGGTTTTCGGGAGAGGCGCTGAATTTTGGGAGTCTCCCGGAAAATCCGGGAGTGTTGGCAAGTATGGTGTACGAGTATTATTATGGTGTGTGTACGAGTATTATTATGGTGTGTGTGTACAAGTATTATTATGGTGTGTGTACGAGTATTATTATGGTGTGTGTACGAGTATTATTATGGTGTGTGTACGAGTATTATTATGGTGTGTGTACGAGTATTATAGTGGTGTGTGTACGAGTATTACTATGGTGTGTGTACGAGTATTATTATGGTGTGTGTACGAGTATTGTTATGGTGTGTGTAAAAAGACCGCAAAATGGCACCAATTAGCGGACACATTATCTGGCGTTTTGTTTCGCAATATTATTTAAAAGCAACTTTTCTTACCTTCTGGTACCCGCTGATCTGTTTTTGGGATCTGCATAAGTCTTGAAAATTTGCGCACGTCCGCCGACAACGTAGTCCTAAGCTTCTTCTTTTTCTCTATCTTCTTGTTATGGGCAGTGTTGGGTTAGTTGCTGAAAACCAGTAACTAGTTACAGTTACTAGTTACTTTATTTCAAAAGTAACTCAGTTACTTAAACCAAAAAGTAATGCGTTACTGTGAAAAGTAACTATTTAGTTACTTATATATATTTTTTTATTTTTTTAAGGCCCCATTAATGCCCTTTTAGCCTTCATTTCAGTACTGTTATTGCACTGGAGAATAATACAATCTGTTGATCAACTCGACATACATTTGCATCACTGAACTCTGCTAAGCAATGTGCTCTACATACAACACACAAAGTCAAAGATATGTTTCAAAGGGCCAATTTGTTTCAGGCCAGAACAAATTGACAAAACTATTTTAAATAGCTGCAACATAACATACGTAAGTAACAAACAGCATAATAACAACATAGCTG
>NC_084568.2:3360000-3370000 GCF_033978685.3 Nerophis lumbriciformis
TTCTACTGTAAGCAACCACCCGCCCGCGTAGAAGAAGAAAAAGCGCGCGGATATTACCGCACGTTTCATTTCCTTTGTGTGTTTACATCTGTAAAGACCACAAAATGGCTCCTACTAAACGACAGGGATCCGGTTCATGAAAAGACGCAATCTCTCCATCCGCACACGGATTACTATTTCACAGCAACTGATATTCCTGTGAACCGCACTGTGGATACAACGGGAGCACGTACGGTGAATATTCGCACCACAGGGAATGAGAAGTCATCCTTCACTGTGGTTCTAGCTTGCCATGCTAATGGCCAGAAACTTCCACCCATGGTGATATTCAAAAGGAAGACCTTGCCAAAAGAGACCTTTCCAGCCGGCGTCATCATAAAAGCTAACTCGAAGGGATGGATGGATGAAGAAAAGATGAGCGAGTGGTTAAGGTAAGTTTACGCGAAGAGGCCGGGTGGCTTTTTTCACGCAGCTCCGTCCATGTTGATATACGACTCCATGCGCGCCCACATCACGCTGGTTTTTAATATATTATTAAAGTTTGACTGACCTATTTGACTGTTTTTTTGACATTCCTTTAGCGCAGTTAGATGCGGCTTACAACACGGGGCGGCTTATAGGTGGACAAAGTTTTGAAATATGCCGTTCATTGAAGGCGCGGCTTATAACCCAGGGCGCCTTATGGTGCGGAAAATACGGTAGATTGTGTTCTACAAAGGCATGACGAAAAGAAGACGATAGGACGAGAATGAAAACTCTTTTTGAGGTCCATAGAAAGCACGACGGGAATACAAGCCTGGAGTTTTTGTACCTCGACTTACAAGCAGATTGCGATCCACGACCGAGCTCGTAACTCAAAACGAATTGCTTTGACAGGCGGTGTGTTTTTGGCGTACCAGGGGTGGCCGTTACGTGGATGGCGAGCTACCGGTGGATGGTGGTCGGTTAAAAAAATCGACCTAAAAATGAGCGATCATCAATATTCAAGACATCACTTTCGTCACTTGATTGACATTCACGGCACCCGGGGGTCTCGTGAGATGACCCTGGCTTCTGCCAGATCATTATTCAGAAAAAATGACCGACAGGAAGGCGAGAAACTCGAGGCAGACTTCCTGAGAGCCAACACAGACTACTTTTGGGACAAATGATCCAGAAACGTATATTTTTGATTTTCTCAAAAAGGTTCATTATGTCTTTCTTATCCATATGCTTTTTCAAATTGTCTTGTAATCAGACCATATTTTCAGTATATTACCGTATTTTCCGCACCATAAGTCGCCCTGGGTTATAAGCCGCGCCTTCAATGAACGGCATATTTCAAAACTTTGTCCACCTATAAGCCGCCCCGTGTTATAAGCCGCATCTAACTGCGCTAAAGGGAATGTCAAAAAAACAGTCAGATAGGTCAGTCAAACTTTAATAATATATTAAAAACCAGCGTGATGTGGGCGCGCATGGAGTCGTATATCAACATGGACGGAGCTGCGTGAAAAAAGCCACCCGGCCTCTTCGCGTAAACTTAAACTTACCTTAACCACTCGCTCATCTTTTCTTCATCCATCCATCCCTTCGAGTTAGCTTTTATGATGACGCCGGCTGGAAAGGTCTCTTTTGGCAAGGTCTTCCATTTGAATATCACCATGGGTGGAAGTTTCTGGCCATTAGCATGGCAAGCTAGAACCACAGTGAAGGATGACTTCTCATTCCCTGTGGTGCGAATATTCACCGTACGTGCTCCCGTTGTATCCACAGTGCGGTTCACAGGAATATCAAAAGTCAGTGGAACCTCGTCCATGTTGATAATGTTCTCTGGCCGGATCTTTTTTTCAGCTATCTTGTTTTTACAATATGCACGGAAAGTAGCCAGCTTTTCTTGAAAGTCTTTAGGCAGTTGCTGTGAAATAGTAGTCCGTGTGCGGATGGAGAGATTGCGTCTTTTCATGAACCGGAAACCTGTCGCTTAGTAGGAGCCATTTTGTGGTCTTTACAGATGTAAACACACAAAGGAAATGAAACGTAATATCCGCGCGCTTCTTCTTCTTCTTCTACGCGGGCGGGTGGTTGCTTACAGTAGAAGAAGAAGCGCTTCCTGTTCTATGGGGGCGGGTGCTTAACTTGGCGGTTGCTTGCGTAGAAGAAGAAGCACTTCCTCTTCTACGGGGAAAAAAGATGGCGGCTGTTTACCGTAGTTGCGAGACCGAAACTTTATGAAAATGAATCTTAATATTAATCCATATATAAAGCGCACCGGGTTATAAGCCGCACTGTCAGCTTTTGAGTAAATTTGTGGTTTTTAGGTGCGGCTAATAGTGCGGAAAATACGGTAGATGGAATTTGTAAAAAAAAATAAATAAATAAAAAATATATATATTTTTGAGCCTGAATATAAGGAGGATGAGCTACAAGTTTTAGAAGCTGAGTGATAAGCAGATCCAGCCAGTAGTGCTATTGCTAAGTGCAAAACAAGAAATACAATTGTGGAGGGGGGGGCGTGGCCTGCGGGCCTGCCGCGGAACGGGGTGTGTCAGGACCGGCCTCGAAGACAGCGACAGGTGTGTAGATGGCCCAGGTGGGCCCTTGTTATCTAATCACCTGTCGCCTTTATTAGAGGAAACGAGTAGTTGGAGTTGGACGTGCTGCTGAGAGACACGGACGCAGAAAAGACACTGTGCTGAAAAGCAAAAGACTTTGCACCATTGAAGGAAAATAAAACAGGGTTATATCCTGAATTCCTGGCAGTCTGTGGTGGTCTGAAGAACCCACTGCCAGGAATTCAGGATATAACATCGAGGCCGGTCCTGACACACCCCATTCCGCGGCAGGCGCGCAGGCCACGCCCCCCTCCACAACAATCATACTACCAACATTAAAATATAGTCACTTACTATACAATTTCTGCTCTCACTGGGATGCAGACTGATGGGATGTTCATATATTCCGGTTTAGATGAAGAATTAATTCTAATCCTCATGCAGGTAAGAAAAAAAAATGTGGGTGCAAACAAGTGTCTTTTCGTCTTTTTCTCGTGAGTTGAATGTCAAAGTGGACCAACTTCTTGGTTTATCGCCACAACCTTCTACTTTACAAGTGAGATGCATAAATTATAATCTAGAATTAACTTTCACCAACTGATTGGAGATGCAGCAGCATATCAATAGCTGCAAAAACTCGTCACCTCTGTGATCACTGCGCCGCTAAAAGTAGTTCCTCGGCCATAGCGCTTATAAGAACAATGTCGCTAGTAATACTCGGTTAACAGTGAGGTCCTGACATAAATGGAGTTTTGTTGGCGTTTTTTTAATGTTTTTAGAGGGCTTTATGGATGCAATAAATGACTACCATTATTAGCTTCATTGTTGCTGTAAATTACAAATTACAATGCATGAAAAAAAAAAAAAAAGACGTTGTCTTCGATAAGGATTGTAAATGATGAGCAACATTGAACAAAGTGCAGTTCCACACACCAGCTGCACTGTTTAGCTTCTCCATGACAAATCCTCTTGTGTAGTGTGACAACAAAACGACCTTGCGTAGCTTAAAGGCTGCGGGTTGATGAGCTTGCAGAACATTTTTTTGTGCAGCACAGCCCAAATCTAACAACTTTTGCCATAAAAATAACTACTCAATTAGTTTCAACTGCGTTAACGCTCCCATTTCGCTTTAATTACCATCGTTTGCTGGCAAAAGAAAATACCTATGGATATTCTCACAACAATTAGGTCACAGGGGCCAAACTCAAGGCCCGGGGGCCTTAATTGGCCCGCGAACCATCCATCCATTTTCTACCGCTTGTCCCTTTCGGGGTCGCGGGGGGTGCTGCGAACGCCTAGGAAAATATGCATGAAGGAAGTTTTCGTACTAAATGTATTTGTTCTTTCCATTTTGACAAAACAAATATATGCACTGCATGAAATTGCATACCTTTTAAACGTTAATATTATGCAATATTGCAACTACCGTATTTTCCGCACTATTAGCCGCACCTAAAAACCACAAATTTACTCAAAAGCTGACAGTGCGGCTTATAACCCGGTGCGCTTTATATATGGATTAATATTAAGATTCATTTTCATAAAGTTTAGGTCTCGCAACTACGGTAAACAGCCGCCATCTTTTTTCCCCGTAGAAGAGGAAGCGCTTCTTCTTCTACTGTAAGCAACCACCAAGGTAAGCACCCGCCCCCATAGAAGAGGAAGCGCTTCTTCTTCTACTGTAAGCAACCACCCGCCCCCGTAGAAGAAGAAGAAGCGCGCGGATATTACGTTTCATTTCCTTTGTGTGTTTACATCTGTAAAGACCACAAAATGGCTCCTACTAAGCGACAGGTTTCCGGTTCATGAAAAGACGCAATCTCTCCATCCGCACACGGACTACTATTTCACAGCAACTGCCTAAAGACTTTCAAGAAAAGCTGGCTACTTTCCGTGCATATTGTAAAAACAAGATAGCTGAAAAAAAGATCCGGCCAGAGAACATTATCAACATGGACGAGGTTCCACTGACTTTTGATATTCCTGTGAACCGCACTGTGGATACAACGGGAGCACGTACGGTGAATATTCGCACCACAGGGAATGAGAAGTCATCCTTCACTGTGGTTCTAGCTTGCCATGCTAATGGCCAGAAACTTCCACCCATGGTGATATTCAAAAGGAAGACCTTGCCAAAAGAGACCTTTCCAGCCGGCGTCATCATAAAAGCTAACTCGAAGGGATGGATGGATGAAGAAAAGATGAGCGAGTGGTTAAGGTAAGTTTAAGTTTACGCGAAGAGGCCGGGTGGCTTTTTTCACGCAGCTCCGTCCATGTTGATATACGACTCCATGCGCGCCCACATCACGCTGGTTTTTAATATATTATTAAAGTTTGACTGACCTATCTGACTGTTTTTTTTGACATTCCCTTTAGCGCAGTTAGATGCGGCTTATAACACGGGGCGGCTTATAGGTGGACAAAGTTTTGAAATATGCCGTTCATTGAAGGCGCGGCTTATAACCCAGGGCGGCTTATGGTGCGGAAAATACGGTAATAATATATTACTATAGTTTCCACACATTTTTGTTTGTTAAAATAAAAATAAATACTTCAATATCTGCTTGATTTATGGTTTCAAAGCAAGTTATCCATCAAATTGTACACTGGAAAAAGGACAAGAGATGTTTCGTTAAAATTACTATGTTTTTTTGTTGTTTTTTTGACAGCATATTCAATTGAAAACTGTTGTTGCGTTTTGGACCAGTTGTTCCTCCCAGGGAATTCAAGTCACAATTCGCTCCCAAGCTCTTTACGACACTTAAAGCTGAGTTGAAAAACCACCAGAGACAGAATAGGTATTTTGTTGTATATTCTCAAAGCTTTGCCTAATATACATTGATTGAGACCAGTCTAACCCTAGAACATTCTATTGCGCCTCCCAAAATGGTCTGTCTTCCCGATCCCACCACCCTCTCTCTCTCTCGTCCCATCTCTATAGACAAAACAAATGCTAGTCAAAACACATTCCAAAGAACTCAAGGTTAACACACACAGTATACTTGCTGACAGAGCATCAAGAGAAGAAATGGAAAACACGAGCTGTTTTCAAATATGACTAAGAAATGAAAGAAGTACAACTTAAATTCGGATATATGTAAATATCTGCCTCCGACACTGTCAATTGAAAAAAACTATCAAATAAAATGTTGCCAACTATGCTGTTCCAGTAAATAAAGTGCACAAATAATAAACAAAATGGAAAATTGTACAAAATAAATCAAAGATCCAGTCCAGTATCATAGGAAAATAAAGCAAAAAATATATAAATAAAGCAAAACAAATGTAAATAAAGCAAAAAAAAAATATGTGGGCAACCATTATAATAAAACATATTTATTTGCTTTATTTATATATTTTTTGCTTTATTTTCCTATGTTACTCGACTGGATCTTTGATTTATTTTGTACAATTTTCCATTTTGTTTATTATTTGTGCACTTTATTTACTGGAACAGCATAGTTGGCAACATTTTATTTGATAGTTTTTTTCAATTGACAGTTTTTAATTGAACATGATGTAAAAAAACAACAAAAAAAACATAGTAATTTTAACGAAATATCTCTTGTCCTTTTAATTAATTTTTGAAGTTCTTGATTTAACCACAAGCTGTGACATCACTTCCTGTGGAAAATTGCACGCTGACGAAGACATTGTCTGTGTTTGGTAGCGCCTGCGCAGTTTGCATTCAAATTATTAGAAGGACACGGGTGTTGATGGCCTTGCTTTTTCTTTGGAAATGTAGCTTACCACCACCATTTATCCACTGTGGAGTGGATCAAATGATGGCTTCTCAGCGCTTTGTGTGTCTAGAAAGCGCGAGATAAATCTAATTCGTTATTATTAAAGCAAGGAAGTCCAATGCGAGGCTCAGGGGCCTTTTGTTTTTTATTGTTTTGTAGCACATTTTCCAAATAAAATGAAACCCCAGCAAAATTGTAAAAAATAAGCGAAGGAAGATGTAAAGAGAAAAGCTGAATTGTTGACAGTAACAAATAACAATAAACACACTTTGCTACCTCTTAAGGCCCAAGCTGTTTGTTTACATTCTTTTTTTTTATTTCTCTTTGCTATTTGGGCTTATTGGACCCTAATTAGAATACTAAGAATCATCTTTTGATATGATGTACTTATAAGTACACAAACATGTATTTCATGTTTAGTGACATGCTAATTCTTATTTTTACACTGTCTTGTAATCAGACTATATTTTCAGTATATTAGATGGAATTTGTAAAAACAAAAAAAAATATTTATTTTTGAACCTGAATATAAGGAGGATGAGCTACAAGTTTTAGAAGTTTTTTTTATTTCTCTTTGCTATTTGGGCTTATTGGACCCTAATTCCATTGTATGTTATATAGGGGTGTAACGGTACACAAAAATGTCGGTTCGGCACGTACCTCGGTTTAGAGGTCACGGTTCGGTTCATTTTCGGTACAGTAAGAAAACAACAAAATATAAATTTTTTGGTTATTTATTTACCACATTTGTAAACAATGGCATAACATACATATACACACACAGGGTCCATTGCCAGGGTTAATGTGGTCATCATATATAAAATAAAAACTAAATAAGATAAGGCTCAGAATGGTTTCTTAACAAAACCTTTCTACATATAAAGTGCTTTTTTTGATTGATTGATTGAGACTTTTATTAGTAGATTGCACGGTACAGTACATATTCCGTACAATTGACCACTAAATGGTAACACCCCAATAAGTTTTTCAACTTGTTTAAGTCCACGTTAATCAACATTAAACTGCCTCAAGTTGTTGCTCAGATTAAATAAAATGACAAAACTTTTCTTCTACATATAAAAAGTGCAACATTAAACAGTTATGTAATGGCTTTTTTGCTGATATCCGATATTCCGATATTGTCCAACTCTTAATTACCGATATCAACCGATACCAATATATACAGTCGTGGAATTAACACATTATTATGCCTAATTTGGACAACCAGGTATGGTGAAGATAAGGTCCTTTTAAAAAAAATTAATAAAATAAAATAAGATAAATACATTAAAAACATTTTTTTGAATAAAAAAAGTAAAACAATATAAAAACAGTTACATAGAAACTAGTAATGAATGAAAATGAGTAAAATTAAGTGTTAAAGGTTAGTACTATTAGTGGACCAGCAGCACGCACAATCATGTGTGCTTACGGACTGTATCCCTTGCAGACTGTATTGATATATATTGATATATAATGTAGGAACCACAATATTAATAACAGAAAGAAACAAGCCTTTTGTGTGAATGAGTGGGGGAGGGAGGTTGTCACGTTCAAACACTGAGGACATCTATTAAACAAGACAAAAGGCAAGGAATCAAACAGAGACAGAATTCAATTTGGACTCAATATTGAGGAGAGACATGGCCACTGCACTCTCTGTACAGTCCTGCACCACGCTCTGACGAAGAAGGTTTTCGTCACCTCCTTTATTCAGATGTTCAATGTTCACGCACCAACACATGTCTCAGCAGGAATGGGGAGTATGTAAAACAGTCATTGTTTTCGGTCGCTTTGAAGACCAAGAAGTGGATTTCTCAGGCTTGGGCTCTTCCTGGATCCAGCTGGGGCAGGTGTTGAAGGACAACGGATAACCCCTCCCGTCTCCTGACCACAGTGACTTCAAGAGGGCAGCGGGTCGTAAACAGCGTTGACCTCGGTTACCAAATAGTTGGAAGAGAGTTTGTGAAATACTTCAGAGAGAGTTCGTTTAACACTTCAAAGAGAGTTCCTCTGGAAGTTGAGCGGATCCTGCCATCTGTCCGTGTTGAAATCACAGTGGCGTTTCACGAGCTTTCTTCCTCTTGTTAGGCCTCGAAAGACAGCATTCATAATACAACGTTTCTTTTGTGATAACTTACAAACAATTATTCCAACAGAGGTTTTTTGGGTTGGTGCACTAATTGTAAGTGTATCTTGTGTTTTTTATGTTGATTTAATAAAAAAAAAAAAAAAAAAACGATACCGGTATTAAAAAAACGATACCGATAATTTCCGATATTACATTTTAAAGCATTTATCGGCCGATAAATCCCTAGTTTCAAGTCAATTTAGCCTCAGATTAACTTTTCTGTCCACGCATGTGGCCACGAAGGCCTTTAGAGGTTCTTAAACATAAATTCATTTTATTTTTAGCATTTTTACAAAATGATCAAATATTATCCAAGTGCCCCCACTTTGGTATATTTCTATATATTTCACAACACTAGTTTTAGTCAGTGTGTCCCGGTCAGAACACATCCATCCTCCCTTGTGTTCATTTCTCACATTTATTTCTTTATTTTGAAATCTTTTTGTCCAAAAACCCACATCCACGACCATCCCCATCCAATTACCGTAACCTCTGCTTTGTGTATGAGCCATGCATCGCTACATCTATATCCAAATCCCCGGTCTTAACGTTTATAATCCCTCTCTGTCTTTTGTCATCCATCTGTTTCTGCCTCCAGGAGCAGCTTGACGTTGCCCTTTCAAAGACTTGCAAGCACTTTGATGTTGCACACTATACCAAGGTCCAGCTGGCCTACACACTCCTGGGGAAGACACAGGTGAGTTGTTGGACTTACATTCAAGGTGACTGCAAGAACCCACCCCTACTATTGGGTGTTTGAAATCAAAGGTGAACGTCATGCATCTACCGTATTTTCCGCACTATTAGCCGCACCTAAAAACCACAAATTTACTCAAAAGCTGACAGTGCGGCTTATAACCCGGTGCGCCTTATATATGGATTAATATTAAGATTCATTTTCATAAAGTTTCGGTCTCGCAACTACGGTAAACAGCCGCCATCTTTTTTCCCCGTAGAAGAGGAAGTGCTTCTTCTTCTACGCAAGCAACCGCCAAGGTAAGCACCCGCCCCCATAGAACAGGAAGCGCTTCTTCTTCTACTGTAAGCAACCACCCGCCCGCGTAGAAGAAGAAGAAGAAGCGCGCGGATATTACGTTTCATTTCCTTTGTGTGTTTACATCTGTAAAGACCACAAAATGGCTCCTACTAAGCGACAGGTTTCCGGTTCATGAAAAGACGCAATCTCTCCATCCGCACACGGACTACTATTTCACAGCAACTGCCTAAAGACTTTCAAGAAAAGCTGGCTACTTTCCGTGCATATTGTAAAAACAAGATAGCTGAAAAAAAGATCCGGCCAGAGAACATTATCAACATGGACGAGGTTCCACTGACTTTTGATATTCCTGTGAACCGCACTGTGGATACAACGGGAGCACGTACGGTGAATATTCGCACCACAGGGAATGAGAAGTCATCCTTCACTGTGGTTCTAGCTTGCCATGCTAATGGCCAGAAACTTCCACCCATGGTGATATTCAAAAGGAAGACCTTGCCAAAAGAGACCTTTCCAGCCGGCGTCATCATAAAAGCTAACTCGAAGGGATGGATGGATGAAGAAAAGATGAGCGAGTGGTTAAGGGAAGTTTACG
>NC_084568.2:3375000-3400000 GCF_033978685.3 Nerophis lumbriciformis
GTGGAAGAGCTTGGACGATGCCTTCAAATGTTCCAGTTCCATTCACACATTTAAAGGGGAACATTATCACAATTTCAGAAGGGTTAAAACCATTCAAAATCAGTTCCCAGTGGCTTATTTTATTTTTCGAAGTTTTTTTCAAAATTTTACCCATCACTCAATATCCCTAAAAAAAAAGCTTCAAAGTGCCTGATTTTAACCATCGTTATATACACCCGTCCATTTTCTTGTGACATCACATAGTGAAGCCAACACAAACAAACATGGCGCATAGAACGGCAAGCTATAGCGACATTAGCTCGGATTCAGACTCGGATTTCAGCGGCTTAAGCGAAATTGAAGAAGAAACTGAAGCTATTTAGCCATATCGGTTTGAACCATATGCAAGCGAAACCGACGAAAACGACACGGGAGAAAGCAAGTACGAATTTGGCGATCGCCTTCTAACCAATGAGTGGTATGTGTTTGTTTTTAAGTGTTGTAATGTTTTTATGCTAAATTATTGGTAAACACAGTTTATGTATAATAATTTACGTAAATCCGCGAGTAATGAATAAAGTTTTCATCAATTAATATATTCTGTAGACATACCCTCATCCGCTCTCTTTTCCTGAAAGCTGATCTGTCCAGTTTTGGAGTTGATTGTCAGCAGGCCAGGGAAGCTAGGGTCGATATTCTTCTCTTGATCATCTTCGGTGGCTTAAGGGACGGTAGAAGCGGTGTGAGCCAAGACATACAGGGGGTTTAGCTCGCTTGTCTGCGGGAACAAACTGCCGCCATTGCTTGCCGTCCTACCGAGGTCCTTTGTCCCTGAAAGCTGATCTGTCCAGTTTTGGAGTTGATGTCAGCAGGCCAGAGAAGCTAGGGTCGATATTCTTCTCTTGATCATCTTCGGTGGCTTAAGGGACGGTAGAAGCGGTGTGAGCCAAGACATCCAGGGGGTTTAGCTCGCTCGTCTGCGGGAACAAACTGCCGCCATTGCTTGCCGTGCTACCGAGGTCCTTTGTCCCTGAAAGCTGATCTGTCCAGTTTTGGAGTTGATGTCAGCAGGCCAGAGAAGCTAGGGTCGATATTCTTCTCTTGATCATCTTCGGTGGCTTAAGGGACGGTAGAAGCGGTGTGAGCCAAGACATCCAGGGGGTTTAGCTCGCTCGTCTGCGGGAACAAACTGTTGCTTGCCGTGCTACCAAGGTCCTTTGTCCCTGAAAGCTGATCTGTCCAGTTTTGGAGTTGATGTCAGCAGGCCAGAGAAGCTAGGGTCGATATTCTTGTCTTGATCATCTTCAGTGGCTTAAGGGACGGTAGAAGCGGTGTGAGCCAAGACATCCAGGGGGTTTAGCTCGCTCGTCTGCGGGAACAAAACTGCCGCCATTGCTTGCCGTGCTACCGAGGTCCTTTGTCCCTGAAAGCTGATCTGTCCAGTTTTGGAGTTGATGTCAGCAGGCCAGAGAAGCTAGGGTCGATATTCTTGTCTTGATCATCTTCAGTGGCTTAAGGGACGGTAGAAGCGGTGTGAGCCAAGACATCCAGGGGGTTTAGCTCGCTCGTCTGCGGGAACAAACTGTTGCTTGCCATGCTACCAATGTCCTTTGTCCCTGAAAGCTGATCTGTCCAGTTTTGGAGTTGATTGTCAGCAGGCCAGGGAAGCTAGGGTCGATATTCTTCTCTTGATCATCTTCGGTGGCTTAAGGGACGGTAGAAGCGGTGTGAGCCAAGACATCCAGGGGGTTTAGCTCGCTCGTCTGCGGGATCAAACTGCCGCCATTGCTTGCCGTGCTACCGAGGTCCTTTGTCCCTGAAAGCTGATCTGTCCAGTTTTGGAGTTGATGTCAGCAGGCCAGGGAAGCTAGGGTCGATGTTCTTCTCTTGATCATCTTCGGTGGCTTAAGGGACGGTAGAAGCGGTGTGAGCCAAGACATCCAGGGGGTTTAGCTCGCTCGTCTGCGGGAACAAACTGCCGCCATTGCTTGCCGTGCTACCGAGGTCCTTTGTCCCTGAAAGCTGATCTGTCCAGTTTTGGAGTTGATGTCAGCAGGCCAGGGAAGCTAGGGTCGATATTCTTCTCTTGATCATCTTCGGTGGCATAAGGGACGGTGTGAGCCAAGACATCCAGGGGGTTTAGCTCGCTCGTCTGCGGGAACAAACTGCCGCCATTGCTTGCCGTGCTACCGAGGTCCTTTGTCCCTGAAAGCTGATCCGTCCAGTTTTGGAGTTGATGCCAGCAGGCCAGGGAAGCTAGGGTCGATATTCTTCTCTTGATCATCTTCGGTGGCTTAAGGAACGGTAGAAGCGGTGTGAGCCAAGACATCCAGGGGGTTTAGCTCGCTCGTCTGCGGGAACAAACTGCCGCCATTGCTTGCCGTGCTACCGAGGTCCTTTGTCCCTGAAAGCTGATCTGTCCAGTTTTGGAGTTGATGTCAGCAGGCCAGAGAAGCTAGGGTCGATATTCTTCTCTTGATCATCTTCGGTGGTTTAAGGGACGGTGTGAGCCAAGACATCCAGGGGGTTTAGCTCGCTCGTCTGCGGGAACAAACTGCCGCCATTGCTTGCCGTGCTACCGAGGTCCTTTGTCCCTGAAAGCTGATCTGTCCAGTTTTGGAGTTGATGTCAGCAGGCCAGGGAAGCTAGGGTCGATATTCTTCTCTTGATCATCTTCGGTGGCTTAAGGGACGGTAGAAGCGGTGTGAGCCAAGACATCCAGGGGGTTTAGCTCGCTCGTCTGCGGGAACAAACTGCCGCCATTGCTTGCCGTGCTACCGAGGTCCTTTGTCCCTGAATTGCTCACACACTCCGGCAGATTCAATGGGGGTCTGGCGGCAGATTTCTTTGACTTTATGGTTGGAAATGCATCTGCTTTGAGTGTCGCAGGATATCCACACATTCTTGCCATCTCTGTCGTAGCATAGCTTTCGTCGGTTAAGTGTGCGGAACAAACGACTGACCATTTTCGTCGGCTTTCCCCACACCCTCGTATTTTGAACAACATTCGTCCAATTTCTTGCCACTTTGGCATCTTTGGGCCACTGGTGCAACTTGAATCCGTCCCTGTTGGTGTTGTTACACCCTCCGACAACACACCGACGAGGCATGATGGCTCCAAGGTACGGAAAACAGTCGAAAAAACGGAAAATAACAGAGCTGATTTGACTCGGTGTTTGAGAAAATGGCGGATTGCTTCCCGATGTGACGTCATAGCTCCGAGAGCGAATATTAGAAAGGCGTTTAATTCGCCAAAATTCACCCATTTAGAGTTCGGAAATCGGTTAAAAAAATATATGGTCTTTTTTCTGCAACATCAAGGTATATATTGACACTTACATAGGTCTGGTGATAATGTTCCCCTTTAACTGCAACAATTGCTTATGGAATTTGAAAAGAAACTCATGTATAAATTGGGACTTTTTTTCCATCTGTTTGACTTATTGAAGATTGGCAACGGCGGACTTTACAGAGAAAGGAGGGAGGTAAAACAGCAGAGCCCGTGTTCATCTTAATGAAGGACCATGTCACACAGAGAAACTGTGTAGCTCGCTGATGACTTTTTAATAGATCTCGGACAACAATGGATCTCTCTGTCATGGAGAAAAAGCTATTAGGCTTGGACTCAAATGCCAATGCTTGTTAAAATAATGCTCAACACTCCAATGGAAGTCAGTTTTCACTCTTCTCTCTCACTTTAACCACCGCAATAGTTCCAAAGCCACGTTAAACTGAAAATGGAAGTGCTCTTTGCTCATGTTTTCACTAAACCTTGAGTTCTTTGGAATGTGTTTAGACTAGTATTTGTTTGGTCTACAGAGATGAGAGGGGAGAGAAAGTGGTGGGATCGGGAAGACAGACCATTTTGGGAGGCGCAATAGAAGGTTCTATAGTTAGACTGGTCTCAAAATGTATATTTTCTAAGCTTTTCCAATATACATTTTGAGACCAGTCTAACTATAGAACCTTCTATTGCGCCTCCCAAAATGGTCTGTCTTCCCGATCCCGCCACTTTCTCTCCCCTCTCATCTCTGTAGACCAAACAAATACTAGTCTAAACACATTCCAAAGAACTCAAGGTTAACACACATAGTATGCTTGCTGACAGAGCATCAAGAGAATAAATGGAAAACACGAGCTGATTTCAAATATGACTAAGAAATGAAAGAAGTACAACTTAAATTCGGATATATGTAAATATCTACCTCCGACACTATTCAACAGCAGTAGAAGACTCACTTATAGGACCGTGTTTTCCCAACTAAAGAGCGCATCGGTACATAAGCCACACCCAATAAATTTTAGAAGGGGAAAAAAAACCATTTTCCATACATTTGCCGCACCGGACTATAAACCACAGATATACAGTACAGGCCAAAAGTTTGGACACACCTTCTCATTCAATGCCTTTTCTTTATTTTCATGACTACCCTATTTTTATTTATTTAGTCGCTCCGGAGTATAAGTCACACCGGCCGAAAATGCATAATAAAGAAGGAAAAAAACATATATAAGTTGCATTTTTTGGGGAAATGTATTCGATAAAAGCCAACAGCAAGAATAGACATTTGAAAGGCAATTAAAAATAAATAAAGAATAGTGAAGAAATGATTACTTAAAAAAAGTAGTTTTATACTTGTGAGTGTTGATGACACAGCTTTGCAACACTTGATATTCTAGTTTCAAGCATGTTTTACTCAATATAGGTCATCACATCTCAGCAACAAGCTGCAATATCTTACTGAGATCATTTAGGACCAAAACACTTAAAACAAGTAAAACACTCTAACATAAAATCTGCTTAGTGAGAAGAATTATCTTATCAGACAGAAAATAAGCAAATATCACCCTTATTTGACATATTTCATCTTACTTAGATTTCACTTTTTGCAGTGTGCAGTAGAGATGCGCGGATAGGCAATTATTTCATCCGCAACCGCATCAGAAAGTCGTCAACCATCCGCCATCCACCCGATGTAACATTTGATCAGAACCGCATCCGCCCGCCATCCGCCCGCACCCGCCCGTTGTTATATATCTAATATAGATGATGCAAGGCATTAGTGAGGTTATAAAGCTTTTGCCTGTTAAAGAAAGGAGACTGATCCAATGCAGCACAGACATTCGCGTGCCACGCTGTCACGACCCAGACGCACACCAGTGCGCAATCATATGGGAGCCGCGCTGAGCGCACCTCCAAGCGCATCTCGCTGCCGGCGACGGCCGGGTATGGGCCCGACGCTCCAGCGCCATCCATTTTCAGGGCTAGTTGATTCGGCAGGTGGGTTGTTACACACTCCTTAGCGGGTTCCGACGTCCATGGCCACCGTCCTAGCTGCTGTCTGTATCAACCAGGGTGAGCCCCACCCCTTTCGTGAGCGCACTGCGCGCGGAGTGACCCCTGTTACGCGCCCCCGGCAACAGGGGTGGCGGGCAGGTAAGCTGCGCGGGCGGAGCGCGCGGAGTGACCCATGTTACGAGCCCCCGGCCACGGTGGCCGCGGCGAAGGCGGACGAGGCGGGGTGTCGGTGCGGTGGGCGCGGTGGTGACCCTGGACGTGCGTCGGGCCCTTCTCGCGGATCGCCTCAGCTACGGCTCCCGGTGGGGCCCTCTCGGGGGAAGGGGCCTCGGTCCCGGACCCCGGCGAGGCGTCGGGGGCCTTCTCCGCTCCGTAAAAGTGTCCTTCTCTTTTTTTTTTTTCTTCTGTTGTGGCATATGCTGCAGGTGCCTGCTCGTTTTTCGTATGTGGGTAACAACATTTAACTATGTATATATATTTCCCAATTGGTTTAACTGCCACCCGCCTGAATCTATTTAAAATCTTTTTTTTTTTTATTTCAACCAAGTACAACCCATTTATCATTTATTTATTTATAACCGCCCGACCCGACCCGACCCGACCCGACCCGACCCGCGGATAAAATCTAATTTTTTAAAATTTCATCTGCCCGATCCGCGGATAATCCGCGGACTCCGCGGTTGTGCCCGCAAACCGCGCATCTCTAGTGTGCAGTGATATTTTCTTAAGTCTTGAACTATACAAAGTATTTCAATGTGCTTATGCATGATGTACTAGTTACTACACTGCAAAAAAGTCAGTGTTCAAAAACAAGAAAAAATAGTACAAAAATTAGGGGTATTTTATATGAACTAAGCAAAATTATCTGCCAATAGAACAAGAAAATTTGGCTTGTCAAGACTTTCCAAAACAAGTAAAATTAAAGCTGCAAGCAGCATTGGTCGGGCCCGCGTATTTGGCAGGTGCTAGTCCTAAGTGTCCCAATACTTTTGTTCAGTTTTCGTCATAAGTGTCCAAATACTTTTGTCTACTTTTAGTCCGAATTGTCCCAATATTTTTGTTTAGTGTACCTACCTTGTCTGCATTGTGTGGGCACGCTGGTGCTTCCTGCTTTTAAGCAGCCTTCTTGAAAAAACAGCAGCATCAGCGCAGCGGCTCTTTGAAGGGCCATAAAATCAAAACCGGAGCCGGTATTAAAACTCTTTCGATAACTTTTAATCAAAAGGGTTCAATCTCTCTCCTGTGTTAGTTTGAAGCCGAAACAACAAACGCGCTCAGAGGAGATAATGTTTGAAGAAAGGTGACAAAAATGTTGTGTTGAAGGGGGAATAGCAAGCTTCTTGTAGATTTTTGCTGGGGGTTGTCAATTTATGAAATGTAGGTCTAAGTGAGACCTACGGAGAGGATTTTGTTTCATGTCTCTCCGACCTTCCCAGTGGGAGTTACCGTCAGTTTTGTCATTTTTTTCTTCCGAGGAGCAGTTTTTTCTCCGTTTTATTCAAAAATTGCTGTAGAGCGCAATTTTTAAATTTGGGGTTAGGTTTTTTTATTAGATCGCAATTTTTGCCAGTCCTGATGTGTGTTTTCAGTTTGGTGAGTTTTGAAGCATGTTAAGAGGGTCAAATTAGAGCTCAAAGAGGCAAAAGTGACTGTTTTTAGTACTTTTTTGTCTTGAAGGGGGAATAGCCAACTTCCTGTTGATTTTAGCCCGAGAATGTACCATTATGAAAGCTAGGTCTGAGTCAGACGTACATAGAGGTTTTTGTTTCATGTATCTCCGACCTTCCTAGTGGGAGTTACAGGCAGTCTAGTTTTTTTTTCTTCCTAGGGTGCGCTAGAGCGCAATTTTGAGTTTTGGGGTTCGTTTTTTTTATTAAAAGACAATTTTCGCAGGTCCTGATGTGTGGGTCAAATATGGTGAGTTTTGAAGCATGTTAAGTGGGTCAAATTACAGTTTAATGTGGCGGCGGAAGAATAAAGAATAAAACCTTACAAATTCAATAGGTCCTTATGTCCCATTGCATAAGGACTCCCTTTGGGAGTCCTTATGCAATGGGCCATGCGGGCCCTAATTAGCTAACCTCAATGAACCCAAAAATACCTTAAAATAAGTATATTCTCACTAATAACAAGTGCACTTTTCTTGGTAGAAAAAAAAGAGACCTTTTTGCTCAATATGTTGAAAAATATTCTTAAATTACCGTATTTTTTGGAGTATAAGTCGCACCGGCCGAAAATGCATAATAAAGAATGAAAAAAAAACCATATAAGTCGCACTGGAGTATAAGTCGCATTTTTTGGGGGAAATGTATTTGATAAAAGCCAACAGCAAGAATAGACATTTGAAAGGCAATTTAAAATAAATCAAGAATAGTGAACAACAGGCTGAATAAGTGTACGTTATATGAGGCATAAATAACCAACTGGTATGTTAAGGTAACATATTATGGTAAGAGTCATTCAAATAACTATAACATATAGAACATGCTATACGTTTACCAAACAATCTGTCACTCCTAATCGCTAAATCCCATGAAATCTTATACGTCTAGTCTCTTACGTCAATGAGATCAATAATATTATTTGATATTTTACGCTAATGTGTTCATCATTTGGTGGACACCGGCGGTGAGGGATGCCGTCAAGCTGAAGAAGGAGTCCTATCGGGTTCTTTTGGCTCATAGGACTCCTGAGGCAGCGGACAGGTACCGACAGGCCAAGCGGTGTGCGGCTTCAGCGGTCGCAGAGGCAAAAACTCGGACATGGGAGGAGTTCGGTGAGGCCATGGAAAACGACTTCCGGACGGCTTCGAAGCAATTCTGGTCCACCATCCGCCGCCTCAGGAAGGGGAAGCAGTGCACTATCAACACCGTGTATGGTGAGGATGGTGTTCTGCTGACCTCGACTGCGGATGTTGTGGATCGGTGGAGGGAATACTTCGAAGACCTCCTCAATCCCACCAACACATCTTCCTATGAGGAAGCAGTGCCTGGGGAGTCTGTGGTGGGCTCTCCTATTTCTGGGGCTGAGGTTGCTGAGGTAGTTAAAAAGCTCCTCGGTGGCAAGGCCCCGGGGGTAGATGAGATCCGCCCGGAGTTCCTTAAGGCTCTGGATGCTGTGGGTCTGTCTTGGTTGACAAGACTCTGCAGCATCGCGTGGACATCGGGGGCGGTACCTCTGGATTGGCAGACCGGGGTGGTGGTTCCTCTCTTTAAGAAGGGGAACCGGAGGGTGTGTTCTAACTATCGTGGGATCACACTCCGCAGCCTTCCCGGTAAGGTCTATTCAGGTGTACTGGAGAGGAGGCTACGCCGGATAGTCGAACCTCGGATTCAGGAGGAACAGTGTGGTTTTCGTCCTGGTCGTGGAACTGTGGACCAGCTCTATACTCTCGGCAGGGTCCTTGAGGGTGCATGGGAGTTTGCCCAACCAGTCTACATGTGTTTTGTGGACTTGGAGAAGGCATTCGACCGTGTCCCTCGGGAAGTCCTGTGGGGAGTGCTCAGAGAGTACGGGGTATCGGACTGTCTGATTGTGGCAGTCCGCTCCCTGTATGATCAGTGCCAGAGCTTGGTCCGCATTGCCGGCAGTAAGTCGGACACGTTTCCAGTGAGGGTTGGACTCCGCCAAGGCTGCCCTTTGTCACCGATTCTGTTCATAACTTTTATGGACAGAATTTCTAGGCGCAGTCAAGGCGTTGAGGGGATCTGGTTTGGTGGCTGCAGGATTAGGTCTCTGCTTTTTGCAGATGATGTGGTCCTGATGGCTTCATCTGGCCAGGATCTTCAGCTCTCACTGGATCGGTTCGCAGCTGAGTGTGAAGCGACTGGAATGAGAATCAGCACCTCCAAGTCCGAGTCCATGGTTCTCTCCCGGAAAAGGGTGGAGTGCCATCTCCGGGTTGGGGAGGAGATCTTGCCCCAAGTGGAGGAGTTCAAGTACCTCGGAGTCTTGTTCACGAGTGGGGGAAGAGTGGATCGTGAGATCGACAGGCGGATCGGTGCGGCGTCTTCAGTAATGCGGACGCTGTATCGATCCGTTGTGGTGAAGAAGGAGCTGAGCCGGAAGGCAAAGCTCTCAATTTACCGGTCGATCTACGTTCCCATCCTCACCTATGGTCATGAGCTTTGGGTTATGACCGAAAGGACAAGATCACGGGTACAAGCGGCCGAAATGAGTTTCCTCCGCCGGGTGGCGGGGCTCTCCCTTAGAGATAGGGTGAGAAGCTCTGTCATCCGGGGGGAGCTCAAAGTAAAGCCGCTGCTCCTCCGCATCGAGAGGAGCCAGATGAGGTGGTTCGGGCATCTGGTCAGGATGCCACCCGAACGCCTCCCTAGGGAGGTGTTTAGGGCACGTCCCACCGGTAGGAGGCCGCGGGGAAGACCCAGGACACGTTGGGAAGACTATGTCTCCCGGCTGGCCTGGGAACGCCTCGGGGTCCCACAGGAAGAGCTGGACGAAGTGGCTGGGGAGAGGGAAGTCTGGGCTTCCCTGCTTAGGCTGCTGCCCCCGCGACCCGACCTCGGATAAGCGGAAGAAGATGGATGGATGGATGGTGTTAATCATTTCACACATAAGTCGCTCCTGAGTATAAGTCGCACACCCGGCCAAACTATGAAAAAAAACTGCGACTTATAGTCCGAAAAATACGGTACTCCATGTAATCGCAATTTATGTTAACTTAAATATTGTCTGATTATGCAAAAATATGTGATCAAACATTCAAACCATTTTTTAAATAGAAATAAATACTAATAATAATGATTTCAAAGCAAGTTATCCATCAGATTGTGCAACATAAAATTAGCAATAGATTTCATGGTAAAATTGTGAAATTTACTGTCATTTTTACAGCATTTTTCTCTTTTTTGGCATTTACAGTAATACACTAAAAATCTACACTTGTTGATTTGCGGTAAAACCAAACAAACTGGCAGCTCAGGTGCCAAAATGTTACTGTAAAATTGCAGTTTTTTATTTACAGTAAAAAAAAAAATATATTTTACAGTAAAATTCTGGCAACTGAGCTGCCTTTTTTTTTACCATTAAAAACAGCAGTACTGTATTTCCATTTACAGTAATCCACACCACATTTTGAGGTGGAATTATTGCAGTTTACCATATATTTTTGACATTTTAGTTTTAAAAAAAATCTACTAATCTCCTAATCGCTAAATCCCATGAAATCTTATACGTCTAGTCTCTTACGTGAATGAGATAAATAATATTATTTGATATTTTACGCTAATGTGTTCATCATTTCACACATAAGTCGCTCCTGAGTATAAGTCGCAACCCCGGCCAAACTATGAAAAAAAACTGCGACTTATAGTCCGAAAAATACGGTATTTACATTGTTGATTGTCACATCAAAACTATGAAACTACATGTGGAGTTAAGTACCCTTTGCTCTGTTTACTGCTTTGCACACTCTTGGCATTCTCTCCATGAGCTTCAAGCACACCTGTGAAGTGATAACCATTTCAGGTGACTACCTCTTGAAGCTCATGGAGAGAATGCCAAGAGTGCGCAAAGCAGTAATCAGAGCAAAGGGTGGCTATTTTGAAGAAACTAGAATTTGAAACATGTTTTCAGTTATTTCACCTTTTTTTTTGTTAAGTACATAACTCCACATGTGTTCATTCATAGTTTTGATGTGACAATCTACAATGTAAATAGTCATGAAAATAAAGAAACCATTGAATGAGAATAAGGTGTCCAAACACATACTGTACATACAGTATGCATACATTTGCATATGCATATACGTAAATACGTATACATACATACATACATACAGTACAGGCTAAAAGTTTGGACACACCTTCTCATTCAATGTGTTTTCTTTATTTTGTAGATTGTTACATCAAAACTATGATGTGGAGTTATGTACTTAACCAAAAAAAAAGGTGAAATAACTGAAAACATGTTTTATATTCTAGTTCATTCAAAATAGCCACCCTTTGCTCTGATTACTGCTTTGCACACTCTTGGCATTCTCTCCATGAGCTTCAAGAGGTAGGTCACCTGAAACGGTTTTCACTTCACAGGTGTGCTTGAAGCTCATCCAGAGAATGCCAAGAGTGTGATTTATGGAGTTGAATTGTGACCGTTCAATTTGTTGTTCCTTCTGTGGAAGAGCTTGGACGATGCCTTCAAATGTTCCAGTTCCATTCACACATTTAAAGGGGAACATTATCACAATTTCAGAAGGGTTAAAACCATTAAAAATCAGTTCCCAGTGGCTTATTTTATTTTTCAAAGTTTTTTTCAAAATTTTACCCATCACGCAATATCCCTAAAAAAAAGCTTCAAAGTGCCTGATTTTAACCATCGTTATATACACCCGTCCATTTTCCTGTGACGTCACATAGTGAAGCCAATACAAACAAACATGGTGCATAGAACAGCAAGCTATAGCGACATTAGCTCGGATTCAGACTCGGATTTCAGCGGCTTAAGCGATTCAACAGATTACGCATGTATTGAAACGGATGGTTGTAGTGTGGAGGCAGGTAGCGAAAACGAAATTGAAGAAGAAACTGAAGCTATTGAGCCATATCGGTTTGAACCGTATGCAAGCGAAACCGACGAAAGCGAGGACGAATTTGGCGATCGCCTTCCAACCAACGATTGGTATGTGTTTGTTTGGCATTAAAGGAAACTAACAACTATGAACTAGGTTTACAGCATATGAAATACATTTGGCAACAACATGCAATTTGAGAGTGCAGACAGCCCAATTTTCATCAATTAATATATTCTGTAGACATACCCTCATCCGCGCTCTTTTCCTGAAAGCTGATCTGTCCAGTTTTGGAGTTGATGTCAGCAGGCCAGGGAAGCTAGGGTCGATAGGGGGTTTAGCTCGCTCGTCTGCGGGAACAAACTGCCGCCATTGCTTGCCGTGCTACCGAGGTCCTTTGTCCCTGAATTGCTCACACACTCCGGCAGATTCAATGGGGGTCTGGCGGCAGATTTCTTTGACTTTATCGTTGGAAATGCATCTGCTTTGAGTGTCGCAGGATATCCACACATTCTTGCCATCTCTGTCGTAGCATAGCTTTCGTCGGTAAAGTGTGCGGAACAAACGTCCAATTTCTTGCCGCTTTCGCATCTTTGGGCCACTGGTGCAACTTGAATCCGTCCCTGTTGGTGTTGTTACACCCTCCGACAACACACCGACGAGGCATGATGTCTCCAAGGTACGGAAAACAGTCGGAAAAACGGAAAATAACAGAGCTGATTTGACTCGGTGTTTGAGAAAATGGCGGATTGCTTCCCGATCGCTCCGAGAGCGAATATTAGAAAGGCGTTTAATTCGCCAAAATTCACCCATTTAGAGTTCGGAAATCGGTTAAAAAAATATATGGTCTTATTTCTGCAACATCAAGGTATGTATTGACGCTTACATAGGTCTGGTGATAATGTTCCCTTTTAAAGAAAACTTTAAGACCGACGTCTTAGAAAAAGATATCGCTCTTGAATGAACAGCAGTAGTTAATAATATGATCAATGTTTGTTACAAAACTAAATGTGGGACATAAATAATAATGGAAGTATAATTATTGGTACAACCAACCGTTTGTCCATGTCTTTACTGTGTATATATTTGAACAGTGTTCATGTTGTGTACAAGGTGTATTTATATGTTGTGTAAAGGAAATGTCACATTTCGATGAAGCTCAAGATCAGAGTTGTTTTAAGTTAGGCCAAATAAGTGCTCAACTTCAGCCTAAACCCTTTCAATTTATGAATGTAAAACTGTTTGATTATTTTGTTGACCACTGACCAAAGAAATAATAAACTAAACTTTTGAAATGGAATTTAAGAACACTGATACTAAGACCAAGTGTACATTTGCGATATCTGCTGCTTTTCTTTGGCAGATGAACGTGACATCTTGATGGAATCATTTCCCTAAACTTTTGTTTGTGTTTTGGCGCCTTCTGCAGACGGCTATGGACCAGCTGCACATGCACTTCACCCAAGCCATCCACAACACCGTCTTCCAAGTGGTGCTGGGATATGTGGAGCTCTGCGCTGGCAATGCCGATACCAAGTTCCAGAAAATGCAATATAAGGATCTTTGCACGGTAAGACATGGAGATGACACGGGCGGAGACCGGCGGTGTGCTGGTTTTTTAGGTTAGAGTTTTTATCCAATCAGAATTCAGCTAGCTTATGTACCAAATCTGCCTTCAGAATCAACAATGTCTGAGCACAATTGAACGGGCACATACAGTCGATAGACAGTTGCGATAGCCAATCAGATCACGAGTTGTTGTCAGTAAGGCCTTCTAGGACGTGACATTGATCCTGTGATTGGATGCTCACCGCGAGCAGAGCCACAATTCTGTCTGTTTAATTCCTTGCTTCTTGTCCTGTTTAATATATGTCATCAGTGTTTTGAACCTGATACTCACTTTGGAATGACAAGTGAGTATCCAGTCACAGTCTCGTTACTTGTGGATCTGATTGGCTATCGCAACTGTCTATCACTTGTACAGGTAAAAGCCAGTAAATTAGAATATTTTGAAAAACTTGATTTATTTCAGTAATTGCATTCAAAAGGTGTAACTTGTACATTATATTTATTCATTGCACACAGACTGATGCATTCAAATGTTTATTTCATTTAATTTTGATGATTTGAAGTGGCAACAAATGAAAATCCAAAATTCCGTGTGTCACAAAATTAGAATATTACTTAAGGCTAATACAAAAAAAGGATTTTTAGAAATGTTGGCCAACTGAAAAGTATGAAAATGAAAAATATGAGCATGTACAATACTCAATACTTGGTTGGAGCTCCTTTTGCCTCAATTACTGCGTTAATGCGGCGTGGCATGGAGTCGATGAGTTTCTGGCACTGCTCAGGTGTTATGAGAGCCCAGGTTGCTCTGATAGTGGCCTTCAACTCTTCTGCGTTTTTGGGTCTGGCATTCTGCATCTTCCTTTTCACAATACCCCACAGATTTTCTATGGGGCTAAGGTCAGGGGAGTTGGCGGGCCAATTTAGAACAGAAATACCATGGTCCGTAAACCAGGCACGGGTAGATTTTGCGCTGTGTGCAGGCGCCAAGTCCTGTTGGAACTTGAAATCTCCATCTCCATAGAGCAGGTCAGCAGCAGGAAGCATGAAGTGCTCTAAAACTTGCTGGTAGACGGCTGCGTTGACCCTGGATCTCAGGAAACAGAGTGGACCGACACCAGCAGATGACATGGCACCCCAAACCATCACTGATGGTGGAAACTTTACACTAGACTTCAGGCAACGTGGATCCTGTGCCTCTCCTGTCTTCCTTCAGACTCTGGGACCTCGATTTCCAAAGGAAATGCAAAATTTGCATGGTTGGGTGATGGTTTGGGGTGCCATGTCATCTGCTGGTGTCGGTCCACTCTGTTTCCTGAGATCCAGGGTCAACGCAGCCGTCTACCAGCAAGTTTTAGAGCACTTCATGCTTCCTGCTGCTGACCTGCTCTATGGAGATGGAGATTTCAAGTTCCAACAGGACTTGGCGCCTGCACACAGCGCCAAATCTACCCGTGCCTGGTTTACGGACCATGGTATTTCTGTTCTAAATTGGCCCGCCAACTCCCCTGACCTTAGCCCCATAGAAAATCTGTGGGGTATTGTGAAAAGGAAGATGCAGAATGCCAGACCCAAAAACGCAGAAGAGTTGAAGGCCACTATCAGAGCAACCTGGGCTCTCATAACACCTGAGCAGTGCCAGAAACTCATCGACTCCATGCCACGCCGCATTAACGCAGTAATTGAGGCAAAAGGAGCTCCAACCAAGTATTGAGTATTGTACATGCTCATATTTTTCATTTTCATACTTTTCAGTTGGCCAACATTTCTAAAAATCCCTTTTTTGTATTAGCCTTAAGTAATATTCTAATTTTGTGACACACGGAATTTTGCATTTTCATTTGTTGCCACTTCAAATCATCAAAATTAAATGAAATAAACATTTGAATGCATCAGTCTGTGTGCAATGAATAAATATAATGTACAAGTTACACCTTTTGAATGCAATTACTGAAATAAATCAAGTTTTTCAAAATATTCTAATTTACTGGCTTTTACCTGTATGTGTTCTGTAATTCATCCGCTAATGGTCCCGACGTTAGCGGATGATAAATGGGTTATACTTGTATAGCGCTTTTCTACCTTCAAGGTACTCAAAGCGCTTTGACACTACTTCCACATTCACCCATTCACACACACATTCACACACTGATGGCGGGAGCTGCCATGCAAGGCGCTAACCAGCAGCCATCAGGAGCAAGGGGTGAAGTGTCTTGCCCTAGGACACAACGGACGTGACTAGGATGGTAGAAGGTGGGGATTGAACCCCAGTAACCAGCAACCCTCCGATGGCTGGCACGGCCACTCTACCAACTTCGCCACGCCGTCCCCAAACTCACCGTAGTTTGTTTACACGTACATGAATTGATTAACGTGGACCCCGACTTAAACAAGTTGAAAAACTTATTGGGGTGTTACCATTTAGTGGTCAATTATACGGAATATGTACTGTACTGTGCAATCTACTAATAAAAGTTTCTATCACTCAATCAATCAATCAAAAAAGTCCATCAGACTTCCATTTTCTTATAATAAAGCCGACAGTTGACTTTGGAATATTTAGGAGTTAGGCAATTTCACGCTGGAAATCACTGAAAGCGGCCCATTCTTTCACAAATGTTTGTAGAAACAGTCTCCATGCCTAAGTGCTTGATTTGATACACCGGGCCAAGTGATTAGGACACCTGATTGTCATCATTTGGATGGTTGGCCACATACTTTTGGCACTATAGTGTATGTCTGAGCTTGTATCCTCTGGCCGGCAGATTTAAGTCCAGCCCGCAGTGCCGCTTTACAAGCCCTAACTCGGTCAATTCATCATGAACTTGCTGAGAGTCCCTGGGAGATTGTGCCGTAGAAGTGGATGGTTACAAGTCCTCCTGGGATGGGTGGAGGCGACCATGTGTTTCTCTCACATTTCACCGTATATTCCGGCTCTCACAGTTTTGTTTTTTTTCTTCGCACTCCGCTTGCTTGTTGAGTTGTTAGTCTGGCACAGCTGTCACGCTCCACATTTTCAATGCCCTGCCCTTTACCTCTCCCTTTATTTTTATACTCCTTTCATCTCTTGCTTGGTTATGTTTTCCCTCTCTCTCTCTCTCTCTATATATATATATATATACAGTATGTTAATAGAAGCTACATTTTTACAATGTCAGCAGTTTTGGCTCAAATCCTGTTTTTTTTTGCCCCTTTTTTTTGCATGCAAAAGCCAGAATATTAAGTACATGAGTGAAATTGTAATAGAATGTGAGACAAGAGCTAGAAGTGTGCAAACTCATTCACAAACAAACAAACATCCTCAGCAATTTACGCTTGATGGATTGTGTTGTTTACACTATTGGCTGACTATGGCTCATGTAGGGCGGGGGTTGGCAACCCGTGGCTCTCGATAGCGTTGCCCTAATGGCTTTTTGAAAATGTATGTATGAAGATGGAAAAAGATGAGGGGAAAAAATATATATACATATACAGGTAAAAGCCAGTAAATTAGAATATTTTGAAAAACTTGATTTATTTCAGTAATTGCATTCAAAAGGTGTAACTTGTACATTATATTTATTCATTGCACACAGACTGATGCATTCAAATGTTTATTTCATTTAATTTTGATGATTTGAAGTGGCAACAAATGAAAATCCAAAATTCCGTGTGTCACAAAATTAGAATATTGTGTAAGGGTTACATTTTGAAGACACCTGGTGCCACAAACTAATCAGCTGATTAACTCAAAACACCTGCAAAGGGCTTTAAATGGTCTCTCAGTCCAGTTCTGAAGCCTACACAAACATGGGGAAGACTTCAGATTTGACAGCTGTCCAAAAGGCAACCATCGACACATTGCACAAGGAGGGAAAGACACAAAAGGTTATTGCTGAAGAGGCTGGCTGTTCTCAGAGCTCTGTGTCCAAACACATTAATGGAGAGGCAAAGGGAAGGAAAAACTGTGGTCAGAAAAAGTGTACAAGCGATAGGGATCACCGCGCCCTGGTCAAGATTGTGAAAAAAAAAACCATTCAAAAATGTGGGGGAGATTCAGAAGGAGTGGACAGCTGCTGGAGTCAGTGCTTCAAGATCCACCACCAAGAGACGCTTGAAAGACATGGGTTTCAACTGCCGCATACCTCGTGTCAAGCCACTGTTGACCAAGAAACAGCGCGAAAAGCGTCTCACCTGGGCTAAGGAAAAAAAGAGCTGGACTGCTGCTGAGTGGTCCAAAGTCATGTTTTCTGACGAAAGCAAATTTTGCATTTCCTTTGGAAATCGAGGTCCCAGAGTCTGGAGGAAGACAGGAGAGGCACAGGATCCACGTTGCCTGAAGTCTAGTGTAAAGTTTCCACCATCAGTGATGGTTTGGGGTGCCATGTCATCTGCTGGTGTCGGTCCACTCTGTTTCCTGAGATCCAGGGTCAACGCAGCCGTCTACCAGCAAGTTTTAGAGCACTTCATGCTTCCTGCTGCTGACCTGCTCTATGGAGATGGAGATTTCAAGTTCCAACAGGACTTGGCGCCTGCACACAGCGCAAAATCTACCCGTGCCTGGTTTACGGACCATGGTATTTCTGTTCTAAATTGGCCCGCCAACTCCCCTGACCTTAACCCCATAGAAAATCTGTGGGGTATTGTGAAAAGGAAGATGCAGAATGCCAGACCCAAAAACGCAGAAGAGTTGAAGGCCACTATCAGAGCAACCTGGGCTCTCATAACACCTGAGCAGTGCCAGAAACTCATCGACTCCATGCCACGCCGCATTAACGCAGTAATTGAGGCAAAAGGAGCTCCAACCAAGTATTGAGTATTGTACATGCTCATATCTTTCATTTTCATACTTTTCAGTTGGCCAACATTTCTAAAAATCCCTTTTTTGTATTAGCCTTAAGTAATATTCTAATTTTGTGACACACGGAATTTTGGATTTTCATTTGTTGCCACTTCAAATCATCAAAATTAAATGAAACAAACATTTGAATGCATCAGTCTGTGTGCAATGAATAAATATAATGTACAAGTTACACCTTTTGAATGCAATTACTGAAATAAATCAAGTTTTTCAAAATATTCTAATTTACTGGCTTTTACCTGTATATCAGTGACGTGCAGTCACTAGAGGCAGGTGAGGCCCCGCCTCACCAGCCATCATGGAAAGAAAAAAAATGTAAAAAGAAAAAAAAAAATAATTAATTGTTATATGTATCCAGTGATTATACTATAAAGTTATTTTCCATTTAACGTCACCAGTTTTAGATTATTTTTATTCAAAATCGCTGAATTTTCACATTTGCCGTTCAAATACTGAGAAGAGACGGTGCGTCACTCGGTGCCTCAACATGGACGGACTCGGCTAACTGCTGGCCTGCTGTGCAGTGAGACTGTATTGCTATATGAACTATATTATACATTTCCATAGTTTAGTTAGCTGAGGTATATAATGTACAGTGTATTTTGTCAACAACTGTATGTGTGTAACGTATTTCTTGTGCTGAGCGATCATAAAACGGCTGCAAAAGACGCACTGGTTGAGGCTCCAGTAGCCCCGCCTCCTGCACCCCCGCCGTAGAATTGTTATATCAACTAAAGCCCACACTTAAACTTTCCACGTGCAAGATTGAATCTATTTTAAAAAATTATTTCATAAGAAGCCAAAAAGTGCAAAAACAAAAATGTTGGGGTTGGAGGAGTTGTGAATGACTGCAGGGACACGACATTAGATACACCTGCAGACTGCAGGTGTACCTAATTCACAACTCCTCCAACACGAACATTATTGTTTTTGCTCTTTTTTGGCTTCTTATTAAATAACTTTTGTAACCTATTTTCATGGGCTTTCCTCTTTGTGATGTTAAGTTCCTGTTATGCGCTGTTATACAGTATATGCCTTGAGCTCTTATTTTGAAGGCGCTAAGAGCGGAAGTGATGTCACGCTGCGGAGGTTTTTGAAAGAAGGTAAATAAAGTGGTCCTCGTGTAAACTGGAGCCTCCGTGTTTGTTATTTTGTAGTTTCATACAGTATAAGCGACATTTATAAACCCTCGGTTACACTTTTTTAAATAGATTCAATCTTGCACGTGGAAAGTTGAAGTGGGGGCTTTAGTTGCGGCGCATGGACTTCATTTATAAGTAAAGGTAAGACCATAATAACATTTTTTTTTATTAAATGTGCTTTTTTGTGTGCTACAGTTTGTATGTGTAAAGTTAAAGTTAAGTTAAAGTACCAATGATTGTCACACACACACTAGGTGTGATGAAATTTGTCCTCTGCATTTGACCCATCCCCTTGATCACCCCCTGGGAGGTGAGGGGAGCAGTGGGCAGCAGCGGCGCCGCGCCCGGGAATCATTTTTGGTGATTTAACCCCCAATTCCAAGCCTTGATGCTGAGTGCCAAGCAGGGAAGAATGCTGGTATGAGCTTTTAAACATAACCTCGTTAACTGCTGCCAATCAAATGGTGAATAAGATACTCTTTAGGGTTCATATGTTTGTAAATCTGACTGTGATGAAGTCAGTGCCATCAACCTCACCGCACGTCACTGATACATATTTTAATATGGTTTCTGTAGGAAGACAACATGACACAAACCTTCCTAATTGTTAGAAATCTCACTGTTTATAGTAAACATGACTTCACTGATGAGAGTACTTGGCAAGCGTCGTTTTGTCCTACTAATTTTGGCGGCCTTTGAACTCACCGTAGTTTGTTTACACGTACATGAATTGATTAATGTTGAAAAACTTATTGGGGTGTTACCATTTAGTGGTCAATTGTACGGAATATGTACTGTACTGTGCAATCTACTAATACAAGTTTCAATCAATCAGTCAAACAACTTTCCCCGAAGCTGCCACAGAAAGACATATTTTATGCCACTCCTCCTTTGTCTCGTTTTGTCCACCAAACATTTTATGCTGAGTGAGGTGAGCTTTTGCTGATGTTATTGACTTGTGTGGAGTGCTAATCGGGCATATTTGGTCAGTGCGTGACTGCAAGCTAATCGATGCTAACATGCTATTTAGGCTAGCTGTATGTACACATTGTATATTTGAGCTCATTTAATTTCCTTTACTTATGTCCTCTGTGTATTTAATTTAAATGTGCATGTCTCATGACACATTATCTGTATTTCAGATAGTTGTTTGTGTGACATGTTGTTCCAGACCACAGCAAACGTTACGCAGCTTGCAAAGATTGTGATGAATCCATTAAAAGAGCCCGCCATTTCCTTTACTTGGACACACACATCTATACCTTTGGTCATTAAAAGCCAGTCATTTCCAGGAGTTATCTCACCCTCTGTGAAGCCTCCGTTTTACTAATGTTTTCCAGTGTTGTAAACATGTGTGGAATAAATATTTAATTTCAACATTTCTGTCAACAAAGATTTGTTTCAGCCTGTGAAACATAGTCATTTTGATAGTAGGCTATTATAGCTAATATGGACACTTGTATCATGTGTTGCCTTCATTCTAACACTTATATGTTAGATCCACTATGGACTGGACTCTCACTATTATGTTAGATCCACTATGGACTGGACTCTCACTATTATGTTAGATCCACTATGGACTGGACTCCCACACTATTATGTTAGATCCACTATGGACTGGACTCTCAATATTATGTTAGATCCACTATGGACTGAACTCTCACACTATTAACTAGATCCACTATGGACTGAACTCACACAATATTATGTTAGATCCACTATGGACTGGACTCTCACTATTATGTTAGATCCACTATGGACTGGACTCTCACACTATTATGTTAGATCCACTATGGACTGGACTCTCACACTATTATGCTAGATCCACTGTGGACTGTACTTTCACACTATTATGTTAGATCCACTATGGACTGGACTCTCACACTAATATGCTAGATCCACTATGGACTGGACTCTCACAATATTCTGCTAGATCCACTATGGACTGGACTCTCACACTATTATGCTAGATCCACTATGGACTGGACTCTCACAATATTCTGCTAGATCCACTATGGACTGGACTCTCACACTATTATGTTAGATCCACTATGGGCTGGACTCTCACACTATTATGTTAGATCCACTATGGACTGGACTCTCACACTATTATGTTAGATCCACTATGGACTGGACTCTCACACTATTATGTTAGATCCACTATGGACTGGACTCTCACTATTATGCTAGATCCACTATGGACTGGACTCTCACAATATTATGTTAGATCCACTATGGACTGGACTCTCACTATTAGGTTAGATCCACTATGGGCTGGACTCTCACACTATTATGTTAGATCCACTATGGACTGGACTCTCACACTATTATGTTAGATCCACTATGGACTGGACTCTCACACTATTATGTTAGATCCACTATGGACTGGACTCTCACTATTATGCTAGATCCACTATGGACTGGACTCTCACAATATTATGTTAGATCCACTATGGACTGGACTCTCACTATTAGGTTAGATCCACTATGGACTGGACTCTCACTATTATGTTAGATCCACTATGGACTGGACTCTCACTATTATGTTAGATCCACTATGGACTGGACTCTCACACTATTATGTTAGATCCACTATGGACTGAACTGTCATTATTATGTTAGATCCACTATGGACTGGACTCTCACTATTATGTTAGATCCACTATGGACTGGATTCTCACACTATTATGTTAGATCCACTATGAACTGGACTTTCACACTATTATGTTAGATCCACTATGGACTGGACTCTCACTATTATGCTAGATCCACTATGGACTGGACTCTCACACTATTATGTTAGATCCACTATGGACTGGACTCTCATACTATTATGTTAGATCCACTATGGACCGAACTGTCATTATTAAGTTAGATCCACTATGGACTGGACTCTCACTATTATGTTAGATCCACTATGGACTGGACTCTCACACTATTATGTTAGATCCACTATGAACTGGACTTTCACACTATTATGTTAGATCCACTATGGACTGGACTCTCACTATTATGCTAGATCCACTATGGACTGGACTTTCACACTATTATGTTAGATCCACTATGGACTGGACTTTCACACTATTATGTTAGATCCACTATGAACTGTACTTTCACACTATTATTTTAGATCCACTATGGACTGGACTCTCACACTTTTATGTTAGATCCACTATGGACTGGAGTCTCACTATTATGTTAGATCCACTATGGACTGGACTCTCACACTATTATTTTAGATCCACTATGGACTGGACTCTCACACTATTATGTTAGATCCACTATGAACTGTACTTTCACACTATTATGTTAGATCCACTATGGACTGGACTCTCACACTATTATTTTAGATCCACTATGGACTGGACTCTCACACTATTATGTTAGATCCACTATGAACTGTACTTTCACACTATTATGTTAGATCCACTATGGACTGGACTCTCACACTATTATGTTAGATCCACTATGGACTGGACTCTCACAATATTCTGCTAGATCCACTCGACGTCCTTTCTTCACTCCTGCATCAATCGAGGTGTTTGTGCGGAGGAGAGCAAGGATTGAAGGATGTTCAAGCCCACGTTGCACCCCCTGAACTTTCCTTTTTAATTATGTGACTTTATATTCAAGAGCAGAGGGACCAGAGTGAGAGGTCAGCGAGGTAAGGAGAGGTCATATTAATTTTACATGCACAGCTCATCATTATTGACTCCTTATCAATCCCACGGTCTGTGCAACCTCGGTCTTGTCACCCTTTGAAGGGGAGGACTAGGAAATGTGGACTTTAGACTACCGAGCTCACGCAGGTAATACAGCAAAGATGTCATGTGGTGGGGCTATACCACAGGAAATTGAACCCAGGACCGAAGAGAAACAATAAGTCAAACATGCTTATAAAGGCTAGACCTAGGGCTGGGTGATATGGTCTCTGGTCAGTCTTGCTCCCAGGTATTTAAATCTGGACACTTCCTCCAGTTCTTCCCTATCCATCATTATGTTGGCCCTTGAATTCTTTGAGGTGTTCACCAGTACCTTGGATTTGTCTGTGCTGACCTCTATTCCATAGGCACCAGCTGCTGTGCATCATTTGTTTGTAAGGTCCTGCAGTTCGGAGTTTGAGTCTGCCGTGAGGTCGATATCATCTGCAAAAACGTAGATTGCAGATGGGCCTGCCGTTTATTGATATTGTAGTCTGGTGCTGGTGTAGGTCTTCCTGCATGATTCTGTCTAGGAATAGATTGAACAAGGTAAGAATACATCCTTGCCTGACACCTGCTGTGGTTCGGAAGAACTGTCCTATTTGGTTGTTAAGGAGGACTGCGCTCGTGGTTTTATCATAGAGCAATATGTGTTATGCATCGCTGTTCAAAGTCGGCACCTGGGTTGGACCACTCATCTGTGTATCAGTTGGTGACTTGTCTCCACTCAAGAAGATCTCCTGCTGGCCCTACTATGGACTGGACTCGCACTATTATGTTAGATCCACTATGGACTGGACTCTCTCACTATTATGTTAGATCCACTATGGACTGGACTCTCTCACTATTATTTTAGATTCACTATAGACTGGACTCTCACTATTATGTTAGATCCACTATGGACTGGACTCTCACTATTATTTTGGATCCACTATGGACTGGACTCTCACAATATTATGTTAGATCCACTATGGACTGGACTCTCTCACTATTATGTTAGATCCACTATGGACTGGACTCTCACTATTATGTTAGATCCACTATGGACTGGACTCTCACACAATTATGTTAGATCCACTATGGACTGGACTTTCACTATTATGTTAGATCTACTATGGACTGGACTCTCACACTATTATGTTAGATCTACTATGGACTGGACTCTCACTATTATGTTAGATCCACTATGGACTGGACTCTCACACTATTATGTTAGATCCACTATGGACTGGACTCTCACAATATTATGCTAGATCCACTATGGACTGGACTCTCACACTATTATGTTAGATCCACTATGGACTGGACTCTCACAATATTATGTTAGATCCACTATGGACTGGACTCGCACTATTATGTTAGATCCACTATGGACTGGACTCTCACACTATTATGTTAGATCCACTATGGACTGAACTTTCACTATTATGTTAGATCTACTATGGACTGGACTCTCACAATATTATGTTAGATCTACTATGGACTGGACTCTCACTATTATGTTAGATCCACTATAGACTGGACTCTCACTATTATGTTAGATCCACTATGGACTGGACTCTCACACTATTATGTTAGATCCACTATGGACTGGACTCTCACTATTATGTTAGATCCACTATAGACTGGACTCTCACTATTATGTTAGATCCACTATGGACTGGACTTTCACTATTATGTTAGATCTACTATGGACTGGACTTTCACTATTATGTTAGATCCACTATGGACTGGACTCTCACTATTATGTTAGATCCACTATGGACTGGACTTTCACTATTATGTTAGATCTACTATGGACTGGACTCTCACTATTATGCTAGATCCACTATGGACTGGACTCTCTCACTATTATGTTAGATTCACTATAGACTGGACTCTCACTATTATGTTAGATCCACTATGGACTCGACTTTCACTATTATGTTAGATCCACTATGGACT
>NC_084568.2:3405000-3415000 GCF_033978685.3 Nerophis lumbriciformis
AAAGTTAATGATTATTTGCAAAAAAAAAAAAAAATGTTTATGAGTTTGAACATCAAATATGTTGTCTTTGTAGCATATTCAACTGAATATGGGTTGAAAATGATTTGCAAATCATTGTATTTCCGTTTATATTTACATCTAACACAATTTCCCAACTCATATGGAAACGGGGTTTGTATTTTGGTACATGGTGAAATGATAAGTGTGACCAGTAGATGGCAGTCACACATAAGAGATACGTGTAGACTGGACTATGCAGTGTCCGTGATTAACAACCATGAGCATTAATTACAAAAATCTATTATTATTATTATTATTATTAAATGATGCAGAGTACAACAGCACATGTTATAATGCCATTTTAACCTTTAATTCTTCTCCTCTATGGAACAATATCTGTGTTTGCAGCACATCACTCTGGACAGCTACATCCCGTGTTTGACCGACCTGTGCAAGGCATTGTGGGAAGTGATGCTGAGCTACCACCGCACCATTCAGTGGCACGAGGAGCACGACCAGCAGCCAGCCACGCCAACACCAGGTACTCTACACTTCTCCACAACATAGCCACAATAATCCTTTAGAGGAAACAAACGATTTCAACACATCAATTTTAAAGGCCCCTTATGATGAAAAACAGACTTTTTTTTAATATTGTTCCAACAGTAAAATGTGCGCCTAGAGCCTGATTATGACCACCAGATCTCCCTCACTTGTTTGCCCCACTTTTGAGAGAAGATGATGCTCAAATTTGATGTTCCAGGAAGGAAAAAAACAAAAACGTGACTCATACTGATCCCAGGAGGCAGAGAAGGTAGGCAAAGTGCAAGCAGGACGTCAGGCAGAAGCAAAGTTAACCCAGGTCGAGCAGTAACTAAGAAAGCAACATAACACTATGGCATGCACTCAATAAGTAACTAGCACTGAAGAAGGGTACGAGGAAATGCCCCCCCCTCTACCTCAAAGAAGTACTCACCCTCAAATCCTTCACAAGACACCTCCGCTCCGGACAGGCTAACCTCCGAGGACAAAGCTACGAACAATGGGAGACCGGGCTTTCTGTTCCGCCGCTCCCAGTCTGTGGAACGCTCTCCCTGACCACCTGAGGGCACCTCAGACTGTGGATGCTTTTAAAAAAGGTTTAAAAACCCTTCTTTTTAAAAAAAAAAAAAGCATTTTTTTTAGATACAGTGGGGCAAAAAAGTATTTAGTCAGCCACCAATTGTGCAAGTTCTCCCACTTAAAATGATGACAGAGGTCTGTCATTTTCATCATAGGTACACTTCAACTGTGAGAGACAGAATGTGGAAAAATCCAGGAATTCACATTGTAGGATTTTTAAAGAATTTATTTGTAAATTATGGTGGAAAATAAGTATTTGGTCAATAACAAAAATTCAACTCAATACTTTATTGCCAACAAAGGTTATATTACAGAGGTCAAACGATTACTATAGGTCTTTACCAGGTTTGCACACACAGTAGCTGGTATTTTGGCCCATTCGTCCATGCAGATCTTCTCGAGAGCAGTGATGTTTTGGGGCTGTCGCCGAGCAACACAGACTTTCAACTCCCTCCACAGATTTTCTATGGGGTTGAGGTCTGGAGACTGGCTAGGCCACTCCAGGACTTTCAAATGCTTCTTACGGAGCCACTCCTTCGTTGCCCGGGCGGTGTGTTTGGGATCATTGTCATGCTGGAAGACCCAGCCACGTTTCATCTTCAAAGCTCTCACTGATGGAAGGAGGTTTTGGCTCAAAATCTCACGATACATGGCCCCATTCATTCTTTCCTTAACACGGATCAGTCGGCCTGTCCCCTTAGCAGAAAAACAGCCCCAAAGCATGATGTTTCCACCCCCATGCTTCACAGTAGGTATGGTGTTCTTGGGATGCAACTCAGTATTCTTCTTCCTCCAAACGCGACGAGTTGAGTTTATACCAAAAAGTTCTATTTTGGTTTCATCTGACCACATGACATTCTCCCAATCCTCTGCTGTATCATTCATGTGCTCTCTGGCAAACTTCAGACGGGCTGGCTTAAGCAGGGGGACACGTCTGGCACTGCAGGATTTGATTCCCTGTCGGCGTAGTGTGTTACTGATGGTAACCTTTGTTACTTTGGTCCCAGCTCTCTGCAGGTCATTCACCAGGTCCCCCGTGTGGTTCTGGGATTTTTGCTCACCGTTCTCATGATCATTTTGACCCCACGGGATGAGATCTTGCGTGGAGCCCCAGATCGAGGGAGATTATCAGTGGTCTTGCATGTCTTCCATTTTCTGATAATTGCTCCCACAGTTGATTTTTTCACACCAAGCTGCTTGCCTATTGTAGATTCACTCTTCACAGTCTGGTGCAGGTCTACAATTCTTTTCCTGGTGTCCTTCGACAGCTCTTTGGTCTTGGCCATAGTGGAGTTTGGAGTCTGACTGTTTGAGGCTGTGGACAGGTGTCTTTTATACAGATAACCAGTTCAAACAGGTGCCATTAATACAGGTAACGAGTGGAGGACAGAAGAGCTTCTTAAAGAAGAAGTTACAGGTCTGTGAGAGCCAGAGATCTTCCTTGTTTGAAGTGACCAAATACTTATTTTCCACCATAATTTACAAATAAATTCTTTAAAATTCCTACAATGTGAATTCCTGGATTTATTTTCACATTCTGTCTCTCACAGTTGAAGTGTACCTATGATGAAAATGACAGACCTCTGTCATCATTTTAAGTGGGAGAACTTGCACAATCGGTGGCTGACTAAATACTTTTTTGCCCCACTGTATATGTTTGTTAAACTTGGCCCTGCGATGAGGTGGCGACTTGTCCAGGGTGTACCCCGCCTTCCCGATTGTAGCTGAGATAGGCTCCAGCGACCCCAAAGGGAATAAGCGGTAGAAAAATGGATGGATGGATGGATGTTTGTTAAACTGTCAAAAAAAAATTGAAGTGCAAATGAAAACAGCTTTGCCACTTTAGTCGTCATTTTTGCACCTAAGAAACTTCTCTATGACTTCTTCTGTTTGTTTGATATTGTCATTACTGCCACAAGTGGTGGAAAAGGGTATTACAACAGCTGAGAAACAAGATATTTCTCGCGGCCCACCAATTTATATCATCGTTTGTTAGTTTCCGACAATTTATGAGTGTGACAGATGGACCCATCACCCTTGATCACCCCCTGGGAGGTGAGGGGAGCAGTGAGCAGCAGCGGTGACCGCGCCCATGAATCATTTTTGGTGATTTAACCCCCAATTCCAACCCAAGCAGGGACGTAATGGCTCCCGTTTTATAGTCTTTGGTATGACTCGGCCGGGGTTTGAACTCACGACCTACCCATCTCAGGGCGGACACTCTAACCACGAGGCCACTGAGTAGGTTGAGTAGTAGAAGTGTCCTGTAGTTCTTTAAATAGTGGTAAGCATCCTTTGTTTATTTCATATGATGTCATCAGGGAAAGGACATCCACCTCATTTCCCTGCCAAGACTGCCATCAATCATCCCAACAGCTGATTGGCTGTCACCTCTGTGTAAAGGTGTCCCTTTACACCTTGGCACTTAATATATTGAAGTCATGTTTCACCTTCTCCCCCGAATGTCATACACAAACATTAAGTCCATGCAGGGTTGTCTCCATACCAATATTTTGGAACCGGTACCAAAATGTATTTCATTATTGTCTTTATTTTAACAAAAGATCTTAGGGTACATGAAACATATGTTTATTATTGCAATTTAGTCCTTAAATAAAATAGTGAACATACTAGACAACTTGTCTTTTAGTAGTAAGTAAACACTGCTTGGCACTCAGCATCAAGGGTTGGAATTGGGGGTTAAATCACCAAAAATGATTCCCGGGCGCGGCACCGCTGCTGCCCACTGCTCCCCTCACCTCCCAGGGGGTGAACAAGGGTGATGGGTCAAATGCAGAGGACAAATTTCACCACACCTAGTGTGACAATCATTGGTACTTTAACTTAACTTAATATTGTGTCATTTACACACCTATTATTTTGTACACATTATGAGGGACAAACTGTAAAAAAATTATAATTAATCAACTTTTTCATTTACTGTTAATATCTGCTTATTTTCTGTTCCAACATGTTCTATCTATAATAATAATAATAGATTTTATTTGTAAAAAAGCACTTTACATTGAGTAAACAACCTCAAAGTGCTACAGTGTATAAAAAAATAAATAAAATAAAAAAATAAAAAGATAATAACAAATAAATAAATAAAAAAAATAGAACAGCCAAATAGCTAAAACTAGTATGCATATATCTAAAAAAAAAAAGGCTTTAAAAAAAAAAAAAAAAAAAAAAAAAAAAAGAAGGGTTTTAAAAGCATCCACAGTCTGTGGTGCCCTCAGGTGGTCAGGGAGAGCGTTCCACAGACCGGGAGCGACGGAGCAGAAAGCCCGCTCTCCCATTGTTCGTAGCTTTGTCCTCGGATCTAACACTTCTGTTAAAATGTGAAAATCACTTATTCTTCTCTTCATTCGTTTTGGATGATACCACACATTTAGGTATCACACCAAGTAGCTACAGGATCATACATTGGTCATATTCAAAGTCCTCATGTGTCCAGGGACGTATTTCCTGACTTTATAAACATAATATGCATTTTATGAAAACAAAAAAAAGATTTTGTGATGCTAAAAAATATCAATGTAATCATAGTAGTATCAACTACGTGGATACACTATTGTACTTGGTATCATTACAGTGGATGTCAGGTGTAGATCCACCCATGGCGTTTGTTTACATTGTGACGCCGGTGAGCTATTGTATCCTCCTACGGTGTGTAGTGAAGCATGTTTAGCTATTCCTCGTCCTGCAGTGATAATGATACTTGTAAGAAACTTACTTTATTTGTCTCCATGGAGACGAGGATTAGCGGTGTGCGGCTTCAGCGGTCGCAGAGGCAAAAACTCGGACATGGGAGGAGTTCGGGGAAGCCATGGAAAACGACTTCCGGACGGCTTCGAAGCAATTCTGGACCACCATCCGCCGCCTCAGGAAGGGGAAGCAGTGCAGTGTCAACACCGTGTATGGCGAGGATGGTGTTCTGCTGACCTCGACTGCGGAAGTTGTGGATCGGTGGAGGGAATACTTCGAAGACCTCCTCAATCCCACCAACACGTCTTCCTACACTCTTAGAAATAAAAGTGCTAAGTAGAACCATATAAGGTTCTTCTGCTCGTCCTCATAGGAGAACCCTTTTTGGCTCCAGGTAGAACCTTTTTATAAAGGTTCCACCTGGAACCCTTTTGGAGGGTTCTACCTAGAACTGTGTGTGTAAGGTTCCACCCAGAACCCCCCATGAGAGGTTCTACAAAGAACCCACGCAGGGAGTTCCACCAAGAACCCTTTCATGTTTCAAGGGTTTCATCTAGAACCCACACAGGGAGTTCCACTAAGAACCCTTTCGTATTTCAAGGGTTTCATTTAGAACCCACACAGGGAGTTCCACTAAGAACCCTTTCGTATTTCAAGGGTTTCATTTAGAACCCACACAGGGAGTTCCACTAAGAACCCTTTCGTATTTCAAGGGTTTCATTTAGAACCCACACAGGGAGTTCCGCTAAGAACCCTTTCGTATTTCAAGGGTTTCATTTAGAACCCACACAGGGAGTTCCACTAAGAACCCTTTCGTTTGTCAAGGGTTTCATCTAGAACCCATGCAGGGAGTTCCACTAAGAACCCTTTCATGTTTCAAGGGTTTCATCTAGAACCCATGCAGGGAGTTCCACTAAGAACCCTTTCATGTTTCAAGGGTTTCATCTAGAACCCACACAGGGAGTTCCACAAAGAACTCTTTCATGTTTCAAGGGTTTCATCTAGACCTGACACAGGGGGTTCTAAAAACATCCCTTTTCAAAGGTTTTCACCGATAACCGTCTTGTCTTCTGAGGGTTCTATAAAGAACCATATTGTATTCTACAGATCAGTTTAGTTCATATTATATTGTGGTCATTTATCATGTTGACATTGAACAAACATTCAAAACATTTGAATGAGAAAAACATTTATTTAAAGATTGGCACCATTATTGGCAAATGTTATCAGGAAGTATGTCCCTGGTGACACAGGATCTTACCCATGCTTTCAACAATCCCTGAAGAACTCTTTCTTCCAAAAACGGTTCTCTGGATCAAAATAGTTCTTACTGGAACCCTTAGTGTTAGTGAGAACCCTTTTAAAACCAATTATTCAGAAAAGGGGTTTTAAAGGGTTCTCTGGATCAAAATGGTTCTTACTGGAACCATTAGCGTTACCAAGAACCCTTGAAAAACCCTTTCTCCGGGAAAGGGTTTTTCAGAAGCAAATGGTTCCAGTTAGAACCTCAGCCCTTGTAGAAGAACCCTTTTAGAACCCTTATTTCTAAGAGTGTATGAGGAGGCAGTGCCTGGGGAATCTGTGGTGAGCTCTTCTATTTCTGGGGCTGAGGTTGCTGAGGTAGTTGGGGGGCTCCTCGGTGGCAAGGCCCCGGGGGTGGATGAGATCCGCTCAGAGTTCCTTGGGGCTCTGGATGCTGTGGGGCTGTCTTGGTTGACAAGACTCTGCAGCATCGCGTGGACATCGGGGGCGGTGCCTCTGGATTGGCAGACCGGGGTGGTGGTTCCTCTCTTTAAGAAGGGGAACCTGAGGGTGTGTTCTAACTATCGTGGGATCACACTCCTCAGCCTTTCCCGGTAAGGTCTATTCAGGTGTACTGGAGAGGAGGCTACGCCGGATAGTCGAACCTCGGATTCAGGAGGAACAGTGTGGTTTTCGTCCTGGTCGTGGAACTGTGGACCAGCTCTATACTCTCGGCAGGGTCTTTGAGGGTGCATGGGAGTTTGCCCAACCAGTCTACATGTGCTTTGTGGACTTGGAGAAGGCATTCGACCGTGTCCCTCGGGAAGTCCTGTGGGGAGTGCTCAGAGAGTATGGGGTATTGGACTGTCTGATTGTGTCAGATCAGTGTCAGAGCTTGGTCCGCATTGCCGGCAGTAAGTCGGACACGTTTCCAGTGAGGGTTGGACTCCGCCAAGGCTGCCCTTTGTCACCAATTCTGTTCATGACTTTTATGGACAGAATTTCTAGGCGCAGTCAAGGCGTTGAGGGGATCCTGTTTGGTGGCTGCAGGATTAGGTCTCTGCTTTTTACAGATTATGTGGTCCTGATGGCTTCATCTGGCCAAGATCTTCAGCTCTCACTGGATCGGTTCGCAGCCGAGTGTGAAGCGACTGGGATGAGAATCAGCACCTCCAAGGGTGGAGTGCCATCTCCGGGTTGGGGAGGAGATCTTGCACCAAGTGGAGGAGTTCAAGTACCTCAAAGTCTTGTTCACGAGTGAGGGAAGAGTGGACCGTGAGATTGACAGGCGGATCGGTGCGGCGTCTTCAGTAATGCGGACGCTGTATCGATCCGTTGTGGTGAAGAAGGAGCTTAAGCCCCCCTAAAATAGGCCTAACAACGCCAATGGTGTTGTATTTAAAATATCTCAATAATTGATTTATTTAATTTTCAGAACATGTCAAGGGCCATTTTAGTAAGAAAAACCAAACAGCTTAGTTTGTTTGAAAACTACAATAATACAGATAAAAAAGAAATGTCCCAAATTAATAATACGCTGGGTTATGGATTACGATAAGAAATGCCTGGAGTGAAATTGCACAAATTAGATCGTCTTGATGTTTCATTTATTTCAGGAAGTTGTTAAACCTTCTGCTTTTGTTGGGTTTAAATTCCAGAACTGATCTTTTCTTCTGTTAATGCTATTCCTCACAGTGAGATTAAGGGTGCTCCGCTGGGTCTGCCAGCACATGATAGACTACAATGTCAACATATGTGAGAAACCTTGAAACTAAGTCCTGATTGGCAACTCTCAGGGGGGTAATTCCGCTTGCATATTAATTGACGCTGCGAAAAATAGCCTTTGATGTATAGAGAAGGTACAAACTTTCCTAAGGACTACCCTTTACATACCTGCCAACTACTCCGGTTTTCCCGTAATTAGTGCGGTTTTCATCAACCTATTCCGGGTTACGGTTGCAGTGATAAAAAATACGGTTTTTCATTAATTAAAAAAAATAATTTTTTAAAAAGTTTTATTCACGAAATCGCGTAACAACAATGACAATCGACACTGCTTCCCGTAACTTCCTATCGAGCCATTCCGAATGCCGTGCGCGAGGCTATTTATAGCACCGCTGCCAAGCACGAGGCACCAGTTGCCATTGTTTCCAAACGAGCGAACGATCATGGAATCAGCCGGAGAAAAATCGCAAACGAGTCTTAAACCGAAAAGAAAACTGCAGTCATTCCGTGAAGAATATTCAAAAGCCTATCCGGGAATAATTATCCGTTCCAAAAAGGGTGAAAACTACGCGAATTGCACCTTGTGCAGACAAGATTTTTCGATCGGACACGGAGGAATTAGCGATGTAAAAGACCACGTTGGGGGAAAAAAACACAAGTCTAATGCCGTTGCTAAATTTGGATTTTAGCCACAAAAAGGTAATGACACCAATGTTATCTATTGGAATTGTTTAGTACTGTTATACTGTTAAAAGTGTTTATACTATTTATGCTTTCAAGTCCAAGTTGAAGAAATCTTGTTAAATGTTGACAGCATAACTACCAAAATACAGAAGTATGTCCTTAATATTTTTGCAGTGCTATTTCTGTTGAAAAGTTCAAATGATTACATTAGAGATGTGATGTGCCACTTTTCAAGTGTCTGATGGCTTCAATTCATTTTCATGAATTTTTCATATTTTGAATTCTTTACAAAAAAAGTACATTTGAATTGTAATTCCATGCTATTGACATGACTATTAATTTTAGTGAAGTTAGCTTACCATGTTTACAGTATGATAATTGTGATAGAAATGTGAATTTTAGGCACAGAATATTTTTTACAATTGAACAAGGCAGTAGATTATACAAGCTTGGACAGAAAGTTAATAATGACACCAATTTTTTTTTTTAATGGAATTGTTTAGTACTGTTTTACCATTTGTTTACTGTAAAAAGTGTTTATACTGTTTATACTTTCAATGAACAAATTGAAGTCTTGTGAAAGGTTGACAGGATAACTGGCATTAACTGTCAAAATAATTTCAAACTATTGAAGTTAGCTTACAGAATAAACATGTCAATCAACCCATATGATTTTTGCTGTAATATTTTTGTTTTGAAAAGTCACTGTGACTGATAGAAAAGTGATGCTTTTAGCAACATTTTAACCTGTCTGAATGCTAATAATCATTTTGCGTCGGGGGGGGCGAAGCCTGAACCCCCCACCAGGACTTTGTCCTGGACCTACCGGGGCCTGCGGCCCCTGGACCCTGGCTACTAGGTTTTTCTGATTTCAAAAGTTGGCAGGTATGCCTTTATACGACACCATATGATGCCAACGCTGAGAACGTGTCATGATCCGTTACCCGGATCATGGCATGATTTATGTTGGTTATGTTTCTGCTTTAGTCTGTTTCCTGGGTGCACCCTCTTTCCCTGTTTACTGCTGGTTTCCATGGGCACTGATTCTCCTCACCTGTCTTAGTTTTGGCAACTAGTGTTTCCACCAGGTGTTTTGGCTAATCACTCCCCTTTATAGTTTCCTGTCACCCAGCAGTAAGTGCTGGGTCAATGTTTGCTTTATGCAACATTTACGTTCTCCCTGGTTTTCTGCTCGTTGTAGTAAGTTTGCGCACGCTCGCATTCCTTGTTTATCACCCTTGGTGACATTTTGGTTTTTATTTAGCTCCACGCTTGCTAGCGTCCTCAGTTTCGTATTTTTGTCCTGCCTTTTATTTATTAAAATGCTTAAATCTTACCTGTACGCCGCTCCTGATTGTCTTCTGCCTTGGAAGGAACACAACAATCGCAACCATGCGTCCTAGACGTAACAGAACGCCCTCAAAGTCTCTGAGGTTTCCCGTGAGCTTCGGTAAATCCATACTCACCCGGTTATTTTCCTTTTGCCACGTCGGACAGACCCTTCTCATCAATCATC
>NC_084568.2:3420000-3567500 GCF_033978685.3 Nerophis lumbriciformis
GAAAACAGGTGACTGAGTCAAACAGCGGCGGTGTTAATGAAGCAGCGTCAGGCTGCTCACCGTCAGTGAAACGCTCGGTGAAATCGCGGATTAGCGTTAAATATATGACGAGCCGCGAGCGATGCAGCTATAACCTATCTACCTATAACTTATATTACCCTCGTATTTTGATCCCGTCCGTCCGTCCCTCTTCAACTTCTTCTTCTTCTGGCTCATCAGGTGAATTAAGTGCTATTGGCGGAGTTACAATGCATAGTAGGCTACCGCCACCTACTGCACCGGAGCTGTAACTACAAGCAACATTCACAGACAGTCCCATTGCTTTTATGAGCGGTCGAGCGAGTCAAAAGCCGAAAAATCCATTTGTGGCGGACGTAATTCTTTCGTGGCGGGCCGCCACAAATAAATGAATGTGTGGGAAACACTGATATATATATATATAATTATAGACACTCATAACCGTGTTAGTATATTAGCTGATGCTAATGACATTACATTACGACAGCATGCACAAATATGCATGAAAACACTGTTAACAAACATCACACATGGGATTGTTAAGTATAAAGAGTTTTAGTTATATTGTAAAACTTACAAACGTTGCTTGAAGTGATGATTGAACAATCCACACGAGTAGAAACGCTATGGACGATTAGAAGACAAAACGGCACTTGACTTCCGGTTGTTAAAACCCCCAAATGGAATTACACTGCAGCAACCTCAATGAACGACTTTGTCCAAAAAGTGACGCCATAGCACAAAAAATAACACACCCTGTTTTTTTTAGTATTATTATTTTCATTATGGCCTTTTGCAAAGAAAAATCCATAAATTATCCGCTCTGTTTTATAAGCCGCAGGGTTCAAAGTCTAACAAAAAGTAAGGGTTTATAGTCTGTAATTTAGGATATATGATGTCTATGGATCCTTCTCTAAGGTTGCATTATTTTCTCCTCCATTGTTGCACCGTAATGAATTCCCGCTTGTCGCGCTGGAAAGACACAAAGAAAAGAATAGGAAGAAAGATGTGTGCTGTTCCTCAGCCTCTCTCTCTCTCTGTCTCCAATGCACAGATGCCTCCCAGTCTGATGACCTGGTGGTGGACCGCAGCTACGTGAAGAAGAAGCTGGAGCACGGACTCACCAGGATCTGGCAGGTTGTGCTCTTTGCATTTGTCATTTTCACACTCACTGCTAAAAGTGCACTTCAATGAGAACTTCTCCTTTTCACCAGGATGTCCAGTTAAAGGTGAAGGCTTACATCCTGGGGACCGACATGTCCAACTTCAAATATGATGACTTCATAGTAGTATTGGATGTCATCAGCAGGTATTGTTGTCTTTTTAGGGCCCGCATGGCCCATTGCAAAAGGACTCCCGAAGGGAGTCCTTATGCAATGGGACATAAGGACCTATTGTATTTGTAAGGTTTTATTCTTTATTCTTTATTCTTTATTCTTCCACCGCCACATTAAACTGTAATTTGACCCACTTAACATGCTTCAAAACTCACCATATTTGACCCACACATCAGGACCTGCGAAAATTGCCTTTTAAAAAAAAAAAAAAACCCACAAAACTCAAAATTGCGCTCTAGCGCCCCCTAGGGGAAAACAAACTATACTGCCTGTAACTCCCACTATGAAGGTCGGAGAGACATGAAACAAAAACCTCTATGTAGGTCTGACTTAGACCTATATTTCATAATCGTATATCATCGGGCAGAAATCAACAGGAAGTTGGCAATTCCCCCTTCAAGACAAAAAAGTACTAAAAACAGTAACTTTTGCCTCTTTGAGCTGTAATTTGACCCCCTTAACACGCTTCAAAACTCACCAAACTGAACGCACACATCAGGACTGGCAAAAATTGCGATCTAATAAAAAAAAAAACCTAACCCCAAATTTAAAAATTGCGCTCTAGAGCAATTTTTGAATAAAACGGAGAAAAAACTGCTCCTCGGAAGAAAAAAAATGACAAAACTGCCTGTAACTCCCACCGGGAAGGTCGGAGAGACATGAAACAAAAACCTCTCCGTAGGTCTCACTTAGACCTACATTTCATAAATTGACAACCCCCAGCAAAAATCAACAGGAAGTTTGCTATTCCCCCTTCAAAACACATTTTCTGTAAAAACCGGTCACCTTCCTTCAAAAACGAACTCCTCTGAGCGCATTTGTCGTTTCGGCTTCAAACTAACACAGGAGAGAGATTAAACCCTTGTGTATAAAATAACAGAACAGCGTTTTAATACCTGCTCCGGTTTTGATTTTATGACCCTTCAAAGACCCGCTGCGCTGATGCTGCTGCGCTGCTGTTTTTTTAAGATGGCTGCTTAAAAGCAGGAAGCACCAGCGTGCCCACACAATGCAGACAAGGTAGGTACACTAGACAAAAGTATTGGGACACTTATGACTACCACCGGACAAAAGTATTGGGACACTTAGGCCGAAAACTGGACAAAAGTATTGGGACACTTAGGCCGAAAACTGGACAAAAGTATTGGGACACTTGGGACTACAACTTGACAAAAGTATTGGGACACTTAGGACTACAACTTGCCAAAAGTATTGGGACACTTGGGACTAAAACTGGACAAAAGTATTGGGACACTTAGGACTAGCACCTGCCAAATACGCGGGCCAGACCAACGCTGCTTGCAGCTTTAATTATTAGGGCCCGCAATGGCCCATTGCAAAAGGACTCCCACAGGGAGTCCTTATGCAATGGGACATAATTAGGGCCCGCAATGGCCCATTGCAAAAGGACTCCCACAGGGAGTCCTTATGCAATGGGACATAAGGACCTATTGTTATTGTAAGGTTTTATTATTATTCTTTCTTTCTTTCTTTCTTTCTTCTTCCGCCGCCTCTTCGAGCACTAATTTGACCCACTTAACATGCTTCAAAACTCACCATATTTGACCCACACATCAGGACCTGCGAAAATTGCCTTTTTAAAAAAAAAAAAACCCCACAAAACTCAAAATTGCGCTCTAGCGCCCCCTAGGGGGAAAAAAAACTATACTGCCTGTAACTCCCACTAGGAAGGTCGGAGAGACATGAAACAAAAACCTCTATGTAGGTCTGACTTAGACCTACATTTCATAATAGTACATTCTCGGGCTAAAATCAACAGGAAGTTGGCAATTCCCCCTTCAAGACAAAAAAGTACTAAAAACAGTAACTTTTGCCTCTTTGAGCTGTAATTTGACCCCCTTAACACGCTTCAAAACTCACCAAACTGAACGCACACATCAGGACTGGCAAAAATTGCGATCTAATTAAAAAAAACCTAACCCCAAATTTAAAAATTGCGCTCTAGAGCAATTTTTGAATAAAACGGAGAAAAAACTGCTCCTCGGAAGAAAAAAAATGACAAAACTGCCTGTAACTCCCACTGGGAAGGTCGGAGAGACATGAAACAAAAACCTCTATGTAGGTCCCACTTAGACCTACATTTCATAAATTGACAACCCCCAGCAAAAATCAACAAGAAGTTTGCTATTCCCCCTTCAAAACACATTTTTTGTAAAAACCGGTCACCTTCCTTCAAAAACTATCTCCTCTGAGCGCATTTGTCGTTTCGGCTTCAAACTAACACAGGAGAGAGATTGAACCCTTGTGATTACAATGACAGAAGCGCTTTTTTTCTAACTGCTCCGGTTTTGATTTTATGACCCTTCAAAGACCCGCTGCGCTGATGCTGCTGCGCTGCTGTTTTTTTTAAGATGGCTGCTTAAAAGCAGGAAGCACCAGCGTGCCCACACAATGCAGACAAGGTAGGTACACTAGACAAAAGTCTTGGGACACTTATGACTACCACCGGACAAAAGTATTGGGACACTTAGGCCGAAAACTGGACAAAAGTATTGGGACACTTAGGCCGAAAATTGGACAAAAGTATTGGGACACTTGGGACTACAACTTGACAAAAGTATTGGGACACTTGGGACTACAACTTGACAAAAGTATTGGGACACTTAGGACTAAAACTGGACAAAAGTATTGGGACACTTAGGACTAGCACCTGCCAAATACGCGGGCCCGACCAACGCTGCTTGCAGCTTTAATTATTAGGGCCCGCAATGGCCCATTGCAAAAGGACTCCCACAGGGAGTCCTTATGCAATGGGACATAAGGACCTATTGTTATTGTAAGGTTTTATTATTATTCTTTCTTTCTTTCTTCTTCCGCCGCCTCTTCGAGCACTAATTTGACCCACTTAACATGCTTCAAAACTCACCATATTTGACCCACACATCAGGACCTGCGAAAATTGCCTTTTAAAAAAAAAAAAACGAACCACAAAACTCAAAATTGCGCTCTAGCGCCCCCTAGGGGGAAAAAAACTATACTGCCTGTAACTCCCACTAGGAAGGTCGGAGAGACATGAAACAAAAACCTCTATGTAGGTCTGACTTAGACCTATATTTCATGATAGTACATTCTCGGGCTAAAATCAACAGGAAGTTGGCAATTCCCCCTTCAAGACAAGAAAGTACTAAAAACAGTAACTTTTGCCTCTTTGAGCTGTAATTTGACCCCCTTAACACGCTTCAAAACTCACCAAACTGAACGCACACATCAGGACTGGCAAAAATTGCGATCTAATAAAAAAAACCTAACCCCAAATTTAAAAATTGCGCTCTAGAGCAATTTTTGAATAAAACGGAGAAAAAACTGCTCCTCGGAAGAAAAAAATGACAAAACTGCCTGTAACTCCCACTGGGAAGGTCGGAGAGACATGAAACAAAATCCTCTCCGTAGGTCTCACTTAGACCTACATTTCATAAATTGACAACCCCCAGCAAAAATCAACAAGAAGTTTGCTATTCCCCCTTCAAAACACATTTTTTGTAAAAACCGGTCACCTTCCTTCAAAAATGAACTCCTCTGAGCGCGTTTGTCGTTTCGCCTTCAAACTAACACAGGAGAGAGATTGAACCCTTGTGATTACAATGACAGAAGCGCTTTTTTTCTTACTGCTCCGGTTTTGATTTTATGACCCTTCAAAGACCCGCTGCGCTGATGCTGCTGCGCTGCTCTTTTTTTAAGATGGCTGCTCAAAAGCAGGAAGCACCAACGTGCCCACACAATGCAGACAAGGTAGGTACACTAGACAAAAGTCTTGGGACACTTCAGACTAAAAGTAGACAAAAGTATTGGGACACTTAGGACTAGCACCTGCCAAATACGCGGGCCCGACCAATGCTGCTTGCAGCTTTAATTTTTAAATTGTATTTACTGGGGCTTCTCAAAATGAATACTCCAATTATTGTTGTATTTTAAAATCCTATTGTTGCTTGGTTCACATGAGCAAATAACCGCCGGGGTGTCTTTATTAGCACCAGGTGTAGAGACGGGTATTTCATCTTTGAATCGATACAGTAACAGCAATGTTCCCTCTAAGGTGCGCGCCTGTGCAATTGCGCACTGCTCAAGCGTCCTCTGCGCACGGCAAATCTATGCCACGCACAAAATCAAATAAAAAAAATAAGCGCATAACAATTTTCGACACGACAGAGAAAACAGTTTTCGTCATCATTGTTCAAATATTGTAACGTCTGTCGAGACGCTTTGAGGACATGAATTCCATCCGTCACTTTACTGAGCAAAACTCTTTATTGTTTGGCCATAAACACATCACCAAAACATTAGTAAAAACAATGATATCTAGCAAAACTGGTCATTTTCTGCAGTACAAACCAGCAACTTTGTTATATCAACAGCAGCCGCTCGCTCTTTCTCACTTGCGCCAACACATGCACATATGGCACTTAGCCAGTGATGCGTTTACAGCCGCACAAAAAGTCGGACAACTCCAACACCACACATCGCCGAATCACCGGAGCAGTGTACAACATCCCCACTTCCACGCCGCTGTTGTTAACAGCCCAACATCTTATCTTATCTTAACTAATTGCCGTTTCCTCCCTCGCTCTTTCCAGGTTAATGCAAGTGGGTGAAGAATTCTGCGGCAGTAAATCGGAGGTCCTGCAGGAGTCCATTAAGCGCCAGAGTGTGAACTATTTCAAAAACTACCACAGGTGAGATTTGTTAGAACACGCTCCACTTGGCAGACATTTTCCAGGCTAACATCGTGCCATGTTTTGTCAGGTTCAAACACTGATGACATTTATTAAACAGACAAGAAGCAAGGAATCATGCAGAGACAGAGTTCAATTTTGCTCAATGAGGAGAGAGGTGTTGGGCTGTACACTCAGTTACAGTTCCAACCTACGCCCTAAGGCACAGCCCACGTGCTCCTCTATTTATTTGGGAGGTCCCTGGCTACATCACTGAGGCTGCTTCTGAAGGAAGGGGGGTCAAATCAGCAGCCCCAGTTAGACACAATATATGATTATTCCATACTTGCCAACCTTGAGACCTCCGATTTCGGGGGGTGGGGGGCGTGGTTGGAGGCGTGGTTAAGATATATATATATATAAGCAATACTTGACTTTCAGTGAATTCTAGCTATATATATATATATATATATATATATTTTATTACATATATATATGTATATATATATGTGTATATATATATATATATATATGTATATATATATAAATAAATAAAATAAATACTTGAATTTCAGTGTTCATTTATTTACACATATACACACACATAACACTCATCTACTCATTGTTGAGTTAAGGGTTGAATTGTCCATCCTTGTTCTATTCTCTGTCACTATTTCAGAACACACACATTATACAAATATACATTATAAAATCAATAAGAAAACGGGAGCTCTAATTTGGGAGTCTGAATTAGGATCAGAAGTTCCTATATAAACATTGCGCACTCACGTCGCCTTTTTGTATTGATTACTGCAGCTGTGCACTGGATTCATTCACAAATACAAACTACAACTCACAAACACTTTAGAGTCAGGCTCCACCATCAGAATGTGTACTTAAATTTATAAAGATCACATGGATATTATTCAGTGAGTTGATTCACCAAAACTAACCTGTTATACAGGAGGAAAAAGCACACAGGACGTTTCAATTGTTCACAGACTGGTCGCTCTCATCAGAATGACAAGACACTTCCGGTCTGCAGGTGATTGCATTCAATTGGGAAGAAACGCCCTACTGCCCCCTACTGACCAATGTGAATACTGATAAATGTGGAACGACAGCTCCAAAAACGAATTCAAACCACAAAATAAAATAAATAAATCAACACAAAAATGTGACACATTATGGGTGGGTCACATATGCATGTACAGTACATGGCAGCATTATCATGTTTAAAAGTGTCACAACATTGCTGTTTACGGCAGACGAACTGCTTTACGGCAGACGAAAACTTGACTGCTGTTGTTGTGTGTTGTTACCGCGCTGGGAGGACGTTAATGAAACTGCCTAACAATAAACCCACATAAGAAACCAAGAACTCGCCCTCGATCATTAGCTGTTTATATTGTGGGAAAGCGGACGTGTGAACAGGCTGTCAACACGTCACTCAGGTCCGCATGGAGCTGGAGGGGGCGTGGCCTCCAGCTCCGCCTGAATTTCGGGAGATTTGCGGGAGAAAATTTGTCCCGGGAGGTTTTCGGGAGAGGCGCTGAATTTCGGGAGTCTCCCGCAAAATCCGGGAGGGTTGGCAAGTATGGACTACTAATGAAATGGAGATGTGCTGACACTCGTGATAGAATAAAATAGAATAGAAAGTACTGTGGTGGAAGGTCCGAATCTTAAACAGCAACAAAAGTGAATTTAGTACAAAAGTTTTATTTACCCATAATCAAATGGTACAAGGTTGGATTGAGTTGTCATGCATACAGACAACGTCCTCCGGAGACGTTGGATGAATCGAGAATCATGCATAGACTTGGTCTACTTGGCCATTTATGTGTTTCCCTCATGTGTCTCGTCGGTGTGTTGTCGGAGGGTGTAACAACACCAACAGGGACGGATTCAAGTTGCACCAGTGGCCCAAAGATGCGAAAGTGGCAAGAAATTGGACGTTTGTTCCGCACACTTTACCGACGAAAGCTATGCTACGACAGAGATGGCAAGAATGTGTGGATATCCTGCGACACTCCACACTCCTCAGCCTTCCCGGTAAGGTCTATTCAGGTGTACTGGAGAGGAGGCTACGCCGGATAGTCGAACCTCGGATTCAGGAGGAACAGTGTGGTTTTCGTCCTGGTCGTGGAACTGTGGACCAGCTCTATACTCTCGGCAGGGTCCTTGAGGGTGCATGGGAGTTTGCCCAACCAGTCTACATGTGCTTTGTGGACTTGGAGAAGGCATTCGACCGTGTCCCTCGGGAAGTCCTGTGGGGAGTGCTCAGAGAGTATGGGGTAACGGACTGTCTGATTGTGGCAGTTCGCTCCCTGTATAATCAGTGTCAGAGCTTGGTCCGCATTGCCGGCAGTAAGTCGGACACGTTTCCAGTGAGGGTTGGACTTCGCCAAGGCTCCCCTTTGTCACCGATTCTGTTCATAACCTTTATGGACAGAATTTCTAGGCGCAGTCAGGGCGTTGAGGGTATCTGGTTTGGTGGCTGCAGGATTAGGTCTCTGCTATTTGCAGATGATGTGGTCCTGATGGCTTCCTCCGGCCAAGATCTTCAGCTCTCACTGGATCGGTTTGCAGCTGAGTGTGAAGCGACTGGGATGGGAATCAGCACCTCCAAGTCCGAGTCCATGGTTCTCTCCCGGAAAAGGGTGGAGTGCCATCTCCGGGTTGGGGAGGAGATCTTGCCCCAAGTGGAGGAGTTCAAGTACCTCGGAGTCTTGTTCACGAGTGGGGGAAGAGTGGATCGTGAGATCGACAGGCGGATCGGTGCGGCGTCTTCAGTAATGCGGACGCTGTATCGATCCGTTGTGGTGAAGAAGGAGCTGAGCCGGAAGGCAAAGCTCTCGATTTACCGGTCGATCTACGTTCCCATCCTCACCTATGGTCATGAGCTTTGGGTCATGACCGAAAGGACAAGATCACGGGTACAAGCGGCCGAAATGAGTTTCCTCCGCCGAGTGGCGGGGCTCTCCCTTAGAGATAGGGTGAGAAGCTCTGTCATTTGGGGGGAGCTCAAAGTAAAGCCGCTGCTCCTCCACATGGAGAGGAGCCAGATGAGGTGGTTCGGGCATCTGGTCAGGATGCCCCCCGAACGCCTCCCTAGGAAGGTGTTTCGGGCACGTCCGACCGGTAGGAGGCCACGGGGAAGACCCAGGACACGCTGGGAAGACTATGTCTCCCGGCTGGCCTGGGAATGCCTTGGGATCCCCCGGGAGGAGCTGGACGAAGTGGCTGGGGAGAGGGAAGTCTGGGCTTCCCTGCTTAAGCTGCTGCCCCCGCGACCCGACCTCGGATAAGCGGAAGAAGATGGATGGATGGATGGAGGTCATAAATTCCACCACAGTACTTTATTGATCCCTGGGGGAAATTCATGATACCGCCCTGTCTCTGCTTTGTCTGCGTCAAGGTACTCGATGATCGCCCTTGGCAGTCAGCAGGCCGGGTCTGGACGCAAACACCGATACGAGACGACTCGCAATCCAAGATTGCACAGATAGAAAAGTACAACTTCAGCACAATTGATAACAACTATAGCAACGGCCTTTAAGCATAAGAGTTGTGTGATAACTTACACATAATTATTCATTAAGCGCCAGAGTGTGAAGTATTTCAAAACCTACCACAGGTGAGATTTGTTAGAAAACGCCACACTTTGCAGACATTTTCCAGGCTCACAGCGTGCCACGTTTTAAGAGTTGACACTCAATCATAGCCGTGATTGTCAGGTTCAAACACTGATGACATCTATTAAACAGACAAGATGCAAGGAATCATGCAGAGACAGAGTTAAATTCTGCTCAATGGGGAGAGAGGTATTGGGCTGTACACTCAGTCACAGTTCCAACCTACGCCTTAAGGCACAGCCCACGTGCTCCTCTATTTATTTGGGAGGTCCCTGGTTACATCACTGAGGCTGCTTCTGAAGGAAGGGGGGTCATTTCAGCGGCCCCAGTTAGACACAATATATGACTATTAATGAAATGGAAATGTGCTGACACTCGTGATAGAATAGAATAGAAAGTACTTTATTGATCCCTGGGGGAAATCCATGATATCACACTGTCTCTGCTTTGTCTGCGTCAAGGTACTCGATGTTCGCCCTTGGCAGTCAGCAGGCCGGGTCTGGACGCAAACACTGATACGATACGACTCGCAGTCCAAGATTGCACAGATAGAAAAGTACAACTTCAGCACAATTGATAACAACTATAGCAACGGCCTTTAAGCATAAGAGTTGTGTGATAACTTACACATAATTATTCATTAAGCGCCAGAGTGTGAAGTATTTCAAAAACTACCACAGGTGAGATTTGTTAGAAAACGCCTCACTTTGCAGACATTTTCCAGAATAACAGCGTGCCACGTTTTAAGAGTGGACACTCAATCATAGCCGTGATTGTCAGGTTCAAACACTGATGACATCTATTAAACAGACAAGAAGCAAGGAATCATGCAGAGACAGAGTTCAATTCTGCTCAATGGGGAGAGAGGTATTGGGCTGTACACTCAGTTACAGTTCCAACCTACGCCCTAAGGCACAGCCCACGTGCTCCTCTATTTATTTGGGAGGTCCCTGGTTACATCACTGAGGCTGCTTCTGAAGGAAGGGGGGTAAAATCAGCAGCCCCAGTTAGACATAATATATGACTATTCATGAAATGGAAATGTGCTGACACTCGTGACAGAATAGAATAGAAAGTACTTTATTGATCCCTGCGGGAAATCCATGATATCGCCCTGTCTCTGCTTTGTCTGCGTCGAGGTACTCGATGTTCGCCCTTGGCAGTCAGCAGGACACAAACACTGATACGATACAACTCGCAGTCCAAGATTGCAAGTTGTCCCTTTGCACAGATAGAAAAATACAACTTCAGCACAATTGATAACAACTATAGCAACGGCCTTTAAGCATAAGAGTTGTGTGATAACTTACACATAATTATTCATTAAGCGCCAGAATGTGAAGTATTTCAAAAACTACCACAGGTGAGATTTGTTAGAAAACGCCTCACTTTGCAGACATTTTCCAGGCTCACAGCGTGCCACGTTTTAAGAGTTGACACTCAATCATAGCCGTGATATAGTAACCCGCTGTCATCCACCTCATTATGTGTGCCAGGACTAAAACAGCGCCACAACGCTGCTGTGATTACCTGTCAGGCGTCATCGATAATACTTCATATGTATAATTAAGTAATATTATGAAAATGGAGAATGCACAGAGGCATGATGCTTAGATTACAGTAGTGACGGACCAACTGAGAATGTAAGTATTACATACACAATACTGCTTGTTTCCCTGGAGACTGAGTCAACTTAACAGGCTGAGATGAAAATATAAATGTAAAATCCATTGCCTTAACACGAGAGTCCCCTTGAGTGTTCCCCAGCCTTGATTTAATGTAAGTGAAGTATGGTGAAACAACACCGAGGAGCCTCAAGGGTGCCATGTGCTGCTCTTCCACACTTGACATGCATCGTCTCCCCCTCCCTGTCACTTCATTCAACTCATCTTCACTTTTTTTTTCTCCCATTTGAAGGCCTCTCGCTCCTTGGCTTTGTAAAGTTCCTTGAGACTGTTGGAATAATTGTTTGTAAGTTATCGCAAAAGAAACGTTGTATTATGAATGCTGTATTTCGAGGCCTAACAAGAGGAAGAAGGCTCGTGAAACGCCACTGTGATTTGAACACGGACAGATGGCAGGATCTGCTCAACTCCCAGAGGAACTCTCTTTGAAGTGTTAAACGAACTCTCTTTGAAGTATTTCACAAACTCTCTTCCAACTATTTGGTAACTGAAGTCAACGCTATTTACGACCCGCTGCCCTCTTGAAGTCCCTGTGGTCAGGAGACGGGAGGGGTTATCCATTGTCCTCCCAACACCTGCCCCAGCTGGATCCAGGAAGAGCCCAAGCCCGAGAAATCCTCTTCTTGGACTTCAAAGCGACCGAAAACAATGACTCTTTTACACACTTACCATTCCTGCTGTGACATATGTTGGTGCGTGAACATGGAACATCTGAATTAAAAGAGGAGACGAAAACCTTCTTCGTCAGAGCGTGGTGCAGGACTGTGCAGAGAGTGCAATATTGAGTCCAAATTTAATTCTGTCTCTGTTTGATTCCTTGCCTTTTGTCTTGTTTAATAGATATCACAGTGTTTGAACGTGACAGAGACAATTGTTATATTGACAGTTCAAATGTGCAACCTTTCTTTCTTTTGTAATTGTAAGTGTACACATTTGATTCATTTCTCCCCCTTTTCAATTTCTTAGGGCTCGACTGGAGGAGCTGCGGATGTTTCTGGAAAATGAAACGTGGGAACTTTGCCCTGTCAAATCGAACTTCAACATCTCACAGCTCCATGTAAGTCCGAATTTTAGCAGTTATTTATTGTGTGTGCTCACTGTTCACTATTTTATTTAAGGACTAATATTCACCGTACGTGCTCCCGTTGTATCCACAGTGCGGTTCACAGGAATATCAAAAGTCAGTGGAACCTCGTCCATGTTGATAATGTTCTCTGGCCGGATCTTTTTTTCAGCTATCTTGTTTTTACAATATGCACGGAAAGTAGCCAGCTTTTCTTGAAAGTCTTTAGGCAGTTGCTGTGAAATAGTAGTCCGTGTGCGGATGGAGAGATTGCGTCTTTTCATGAACCGGAAACCTGTCGCTTAGTAGGAGCCATTTTGTGGTCTTTACAGATGTAAACACACAAAGGAAATGAAACGTAATATCCGCGCGCTTCTTCTTCTTCTTCTACGCGGGCGGGTGGTTGCTTACAGTAGAAGAAGAAGCGCTTCCTGTTCTATGGGGGCGGGTGCTTACCTTGGCGGTTGCTTGCGTAGAAGAAGAAGCACTTCCTCTTCTACGGGGAAAAAAGATGGCGGCTGTTTACCGTAGTTGCGAGACCGAAACTTTATGAAAATGAATCTTAATATTAATCCATATATAAAGCGCACCGGGTTATAAGCCGCACTGTCAGCTTTTGAGTAAATTTGTGGTTTTTAGGTGCGGCTAATAGTGCGGAAAATACGGTACTGCTTTGCACACTCTTGGCATTCTCTCCATGAGCTTCAAGAGGTAGTCACTGTCAGAATAATTGTATCTAAGTGTTTCAGTGAGTTCCCGGCAAGCAGACAAAAGCTGTCTTTGATCTTACCAATCAAAAGGCTTGTAAAACTCCACTGTGTAGGATGGGAAGCGACATGAAGGTGTCGGTTTCTTTGATGTTTTGTAATCCACAGGAAGATTTTGTCTTGACCCGAGATCTACAAAGGCACCTTTTCTTTGAACTGTTTTGTAACCAAAGGCGACGGCTGTTTACGACCCCCCCTCCCTTTAGAAACAGCTGTTGCCATGTAATCAGAGAAAGTCCAAAGAAAAGAGGAGGCGTGCAATCTTCCGTCAGAGCGTGGTGGAACACTGTAAAAGAGTACAGCCCAGACGTTTCTCCTCGATTGAGCTAAATTGAATTATGTCTCTTGTTTAATTCCTTGCTTCTTGTCTTGTTTAATAGATGTCATCAGTGTTTGAACCTGACAATATTGTGTCATTTATCTACCTTTTATTTTATGAGGGACAAACTGTAAAAATGAATTATTAATCCACTTGTTCATTTACTGTTAATATCTGCTTATTTTCTGTTTTAACAAAGAGTACAGCCCAGACGTTTCTCCTCAATTGAGCTAAATTGAATTCTGTCTCTTGTTTAATTCCTTGCTTCTTGTCTTGTTTAATAGATGTCATCAGTGTTTGAACCTGACAGTCACCTGAAATGGTTTTCACTTCACAGGTGTGCTTGAAGCTCATGGAGAGAATGCCAAGCGTGTGCAAAGCAGCAATCAGAGCAAAGGGTGGCTATTTTGAAGAAACTCTTTGTACAGCGTTCCACCATGCTCTGACGAAAGATTGTACGCCTCCTCTGTTATTTGGACTTTCCCTGATTACATGGCAACAGCTGTTTCTAAAGGGTGGGGGGTCGTAAACAGCCGTCGCCTTTGGTTACAAAACAGTTCAAAGAAAAGGTGCCTGGAGGGGGGTCAAGTCCTGCTTCCTCTTTGTAGATCTCGGGTCAAGACAAAATCTTCCTGTGGATTACAATACATCAAAGAAACCGACACCTTCATGTCGCTTCCCATCCTACACAGTGGAGTTTTACAAGCCTTTTGATTGGTAAGATCAAAGAGAGCTTTTGTCTGCTCGCCGGGAACTCATTGAAACACAAAGTTTTGTGATAACTGAGATACAATTATTCTGACAGTGACTACCTCTTGAAGCTCATGGAGAGAATGCCAAGCGTGTGCAAAGCAGTAATCAGAGCAAAGGGGTGGCTATTTTGAAGAAACTAGAATACAAAACATGTTTTCAGTTATTTCCCCTTTTTTTTTTTGTTAAGTACATAACTCCACGTGTGTTCATTCATAGTTTTGATGTGACAATCTACAATGTAAATAGTCATGAAAATAAAGAAAACACATTGAATGAGGAGAAGGTGTGTCCAAACGTTTGGCCTGTACTGTATATACAGTAGGGAAGGGATTCATTTGGCCCCATTTCTGGGTGGATCTTGCGTAAGAGCAAGGTGTGGGGTTAATAATTTTGCAATGCAGTCTGCTGAAAATGGTGGAAAGCGCCACTCTACATAGCAACTGATCAAAGTTGATATTGCCATAAAACAATCCAATCCACTTTATTTATATAGCACATTTAAACAACAAGAATGTTTCCAAAGTGCTGCACAGCCATGTTAAAAACAATATTAAAAACAATATTATGCTCCACCAATGACCGAATAAAAACAAAAAATAAATAAATATAAAACCAATATTAAAACAATATAAAAATGAATATGATTAAAAACTATTCTAAAGGGTAAAACCAATTAAAATAGTAAATAGAAATCAAAATGTATAAAAAAACACAGAGGACAGAAGACCACACAACTCACGTAGTGTTAAAAGCCAAAGAATAAAAGTGGGTCTTGAGACGAGACTTAAAACACTCCACTGTGGAAGCAGTTCGAACATGGAGGGGCAGAGTGTTCCAGAGCTTAGGGCCGACCACAGAGAAGGCCCTGTCTCCCCTGGTTTTAAGTCTGGTCTTGGGCACCACGAGCTGGAGCTGGCTCTCGGACCTCAGAGCGCGCGCAGGAGTGTAAATTTGGATGAGGTCCGAGATATACTGAGGTGTCAGTCCATGTAAAGCTTTAAAAACAAACAGCAAGGTTTTAAAATCAATTCTAAGATGAACAGGGAGCCAGTGCAAACTCTGAAGAATTGAGGTTATATGCTGGCGTTTCCTGGCCCCTGTTAAAAGTCGTGCTGCCGCGTTCTGGACTAACTGCAACTGGGAGAGAGCTTTTTGGCTAATGCCAGCATAAAGTGCATTGCAGTAGTCCAGGCCACTTGAAATAAAAGCATGCACGACTTGTTCAAAAAGGTTCAAAGATAAAAACGGTTTTACCTTTGCTAAAAGACAAAGATGGTAAAAACACGATTTTAAAACGCCATTGACTTGTTTGTCAAGTTTAAAATGGCTGTCTATAGTAGGGATGTCCCGATCCGATATTTGGATCGGATCGGCCGCCGATATTTGCAAAAAAATGCGTATCGGCAAGGCATGGGAAAATGCAAATCCAGATCCAGTTTAAAAAAAACTCCGGTCCGTGTTTTCCAACGCACCGATTTAAATAATACATTCCACTTTTCTGCTGCTCCCTAATTTCCGTTCTGCATTTTCCAGCACACCTTCAACACATCCACATGTCTGTGGATTCTCACGCAGTTGCTTTTAGCTGCTGGCATTACACGACAGGCTCTTCTCACTCTTTCCTGTGTCTCCCTCTCACAGACAGCAAGCGCACCTTCTTACACACGTCACATACTGTCACGTCATACGTCACATACTGTCACGTCATACGTCACATACGTATACGTCCTCTCCCAGCAGAGAGCGAGGTAGCAGCATGGCTAACGTTAGCTGTGATGCTAGCGCAGCCGCTAAGGTGCGCGCCTGCTCAAGCGTCCTCTGCGCACGGCAAATCTATGCCACGCACAAAATCAAATGAAAAAATAAGCGCATAACAATTTTCGACACACGGACACGACAGAGAAAACAGTTTTCGTCATCATTGTTCAAATATTGTGACGTCTGTCGAGACGCTTATCTCCATTCGGTGCCACACGCCCACACCATCAAAATGCCGAGGCAAACATTTCCACATCAACACAGTATGAAAAAAATAGGGATTTTTTTTAGTTGTGATTTCCTTCTCTGCATGAAAGTTTAAAAGTCGCATATATTAATGCAGTATGAAGAAGAATGTTTTAATGTATACACATAGAATCATCATACTGCTGTGATTATATGCATCAAGTGTTCATTCAAGGCTAAGGCAAAATATCGAGATATATATCGTGTATCGCAATATGGCCTTAAAATATCGCAATATTAAAAAAAGGCCATATCGCCCAGCCCTAGTTCAATGATGCCATTTCTGTTTGTCATGTATAATTTTGTCTATTTTGTGTTTATCCTTGAATAAACAGGTCAGTTTCTTGTTACCAACCATTGTGTATTATTCAAACTCCCCTAATTCAGCTGGCTAGTTGTTATCAAGAGTACTAAAACCCTTTTCAACAGGATTCTGACAACTAAGTAGGCTAAATAACTTTAAACTTTAATACATGCTCGGATAGGCCAGTATCGGTCAGTATCGGTATCGGATCGGAAGTGCAAAAACAATATCGGTATCGGATCGGAAGTGCAAAAACCTGGATCGGGACATCCCTAGTCTATAGTGACGCCAAGGCTGCTGACTTTGGGACGCACATCATTTTGCAATGGTCCCAAGTCAGTGAGGGCCGGACCAAAAACTGAAATTTCCGTTTTTCCCTCATTCATTATTAAAAAATTCTGGGCTAACCAAGCCTTGACATGGCATAGACAGTTGAGAAAGGGTGTCAGGGGGCCGTGGCCTTTTGAAATCGGCATATAAATTTGTCAGTCATCTGCATAAAAGTGATAGAACACTCCATGTTTCTTAAAAATCTCTCCAAGAGGGAGAATGTATAAGGAAAACAGGATGGGGCCTAGAATAGATCCCTGGGGGACACCACAGTAAAGCGGAGCAGAAGAAGAAGTGGCGTCCCCCAGCCTGACAGAGAAGGACCTCTCTGACAGATAGGATCTGAACCACTCTAATGCAGTCCCCCTGACACCCACACAGTCTCTCAGGCGCTCTAAAAGAATTGTGTGGTGGACTGTGTCAAAGGCAGCTGTAAGATCTAAAAGCACTAAAATGGCAGAGCTGCCAGAATCAGACATTAAAAGCAAATCATTAAAAACCTTTAAAAGTGCATATTACTGTGCAAAGCTTTGTATCCAGACTGAAATGGATCTAAAGTGCTACTTTCATCTAAAAAAGGCTGCAGTTGCGCCAAAACACATTTCTCCAAAATTTTTTACACAAAAGGTAATTTGGAAATGGGCCGATAATTTGACAAACTTGTAGGATCAAGACCTGTTTTTTTAATAACAGCTCTTTTACAAAAAGAGGGGACACAGCCAGAAATCAAGCTGCTGTTAATGATGTCTCTAACAGACAAGTCAATAGTGTCCCAGATTTCTTTAAAAAAGCGGGTGGGGACTGGGTCTGTGGGACACGACGAGGGTTTTAGCTTGTCGACTATTCCTGTAAGCTCAGGCATGGACACAGGCTCAAACTGACAAAACACAGCCGAGCACTGAGTGGCCACATTGAAACTCAATGGAGAACGAGAAAAAACACATTTTAATATATTTACCACTCTACGGCCATCTGGCGGCTAAAGTTAAAGTACCAATGACTGTCACACACACACTTGGTGTGGCGAAATTATTCTCTGCATTTGACCCATCACCCTTAAACCCCCTGGGAGGTGAGGGGAGCAGTGGGCAGCAGCGGTGGCCGCGCCCGGGAATCATTTTTGGTGATTTAACCCCCAATTCCAACCCTTGATGCTGAGTGCCAAGCAGGGAGGTAATTGTCACGTTCAAACACAGGACATCTATTAAACAAGACAAAAGGCAAAGAATCAAACAGAGACAGAATTCAATTTGGACTCAATTGAGGAGAGACATGCGTCAACCTGTAACCTCTTACAGTGTCTTAGCACGCTCTGACGAAGAAGGTTTTCGTCTCCTCTTTTAATTCAGATGTTCCATATTCACGCACCAACACATGTCACAGCAGGAATGGTAAGTGTGTAAAAGAGTCATTGTTTTCGGTCGCTTTGAAGTCCAAGAAGAGGATTTCTCGGGCTTGGGCTCTTCCTGGATCCAGCTGGGGCAGGTGTTGGAGGACAATGGATAACCCCTCCCGTCTCCTGACCACAGCAACTTCAAGAGGGCAGCGGGTCGTAAATAGCGTTGACTTCAGTTACCAAATAGTTGGAAGAGAGTTTGTGAAATACTTCAAAGAGAGTTGGTTTAACACTTCAAAGAGAGTTCCTCCGGGAGTTGAGCAGATCCTGCCATCTGTCCGTGTTGAAATCACAGTGGCGTTTCACCAGCCTTCTTCCTCTTGTTAGGCCTCGAAAGACAGCATTCATAATACCACGTTTCTTTTGTGATAACTTACAAACAATTATTCCAACAGTAATGGCTCCCATTTTTATAGTCTTTGGTATGACTCGGGGAAAAAAAGTGGACAGTGAAGCCCTCCGCTCCACCCTAATTTGTCTTCCTACTGTAAGGGAAAATGTCCACTTACTGTACAGTTCTTGAAGCCTTGTGAATTCACGAAGTAGACTAGTGCATGTTCTATATTACAATTGCATGAGTTGTGCCCATTTATGCTGTGTTGTCAAAGCTTTAATCATTCCATCCATTGTCTGTGATCTTTCCTGGAGCAGGAGTTTAAGTTCATGGACCAGTGTCGCTCCCCTACGCTGTCCCCAAGCCGCCAGGGCACGTCCATCCAGATCCAGGGGGAGCTGTCTCTGTTCCAGCAGTACCTGCAAGACGGAAACCCCTTTGAAATGCACTTTGAAAACAAAGAGGAGGAGACGGAGGACGTGCTGGCTTCCAACGGGGTGAGTGCTGAGGGAGGGAAATGTGTGTCCACACTAGGCTTGTACACTATACCGGTACTAGTATAGTATCGCGGTACTAATGGATCAAAAACGCTACTATACTCTGTTTGAAAAGTACCGCTTCCCCATTGTTTTTTTTTACATTGCTTGTTTTGGGAGCAGAGGAGCATGTTCGGCAGCGCACGCACACAGAGTACTTACAAGCATACACAGTGTGTAGACAGAAAAGGGAGAACGGACGCATTTTGGTGTAAAAAGTAAAGATAAAGGTGAAGTTATAACACTGATACAGCAGCTGATGTCCATCCGCAGTCTGCAGTGTTTTAGCTACTTCCAAATCACTAATCCTCGTCTCCATGGCGACAAATAAAGTACGTTTCTTACAAGTATCCAGAGGTGGGTAGAGTAGCCAGAAATTGTACTCAAGTAAGAGTACTGTTACTTTAGAGATTTATTACTCAAGTAAAAGTAAGGAGTAGTCACCCAAATATTTACTTGAGTAAAAGTCACAAGTATGTTGTGAAAAAACTACTCAAGTACTGAGTAACTGATGAGTAACATACACACACACACACACACACATATATATACACACATATATATATATATATATATATATATATATATATATATATATATATATATATATATATATATATATATATATATATATATATATATACACACATATATGTATGTGTGGGAAAAAAATCACAAGACTATTTCATCTCTACAGGCCTGTTTCATGAGGGGGGGTACCCTCAATCGTCAGGAGATTTTAATGGGAGCATTCGCATACCATGGTTTATATAGGGCACAGAGTGGGTGGGTACAGGCTGGCCTAGGGGCGTGGTGATTGGCTCATGTGTTATACACACATATATATATATACATACATTGATATATATACAGGATATAATTTATATTTATTTATTTTGCCGTTTTTGTTTACATGTTAAAGGTGTTTTAATGAATATACATGCATGTTTAACACATATAGATTCCTTTCTTTCATGAAAACAAGAATATAAGTTGGTGTATTACCTGATTCTGATGACTTGCATTGATTGTAATCAGACAGTAGTGATGATAACGTCCACGTTTTCAAATGGAGGAGAAAAAAAGTTCCTCCTTTCTGTCTAATACCACATGAAAGTGGTTGGTTTTTGGCATCTTATTTGTCCAGCTTCCATATTCGTTTTTATACACTTTACAAGAAATACATTGGCGGCAAACTCCGTCGCTTGCTAGCTTGTTTGCGCTGGCTTTCGGAGACTTATTTTGAAAGCGCACGCGCGATGGAGCGGCACTTTTATTGTGAAGACAGGAACTGTGCAGTCAGTCTTTAGGCTTTTGACGGGATGTACGGTTGAAATAAAAAAGGGTCTTTATTCCTTCACGCTTTTGATTGATTGATTGATTGATTGAAACTTTTATCAGTAGATTGCACAGTACAGTACATATTCCGTACAATTGACCACTAAATGGTAACACCCCAATAAGTTTTTCAACTTGTTTAAGTCAGGTCATGTGACCGCCTGGCTCTGTTTGATTGGTCCAACGTCACCAGTGACTGCATCTGATTGGTGGAACGGAGTGAACGTCACCAGTGACTGTATTTGTTGAAACGCAGGCACTATGAAGGTCTGTCTGACAGACCAAAACAAACAAAGCGTGCATTAACAGATCGATAAAAATTAGTAGCGAGTAGCGAGCTGAATGTAGATAAAAGTAGCGGAGTAAAAGTAGCGTTTCTTCTCTATAAATATACTCAAGTAAAGGTAAAAGTATGTTGCATTAAAACTACTCTTAGAAGTACAATTTATCCCAAAAGTTACTCAAGTAGATGTAACGGAGTAAATGTAGCGCGTTACTACCCACCTCTGCAAGTATCATTATCACTGGAGGACGAGGAATAGCTAAACATGCTTCACTACACACCGTAGGAGGATACAATAGCTCACCGGCGTCACAATGTAAACAAACGCCATGGGTGGATCTACACCTGACATCCACTGTAATGATACCAAGTACAAGAGTGTATCTAATCGACACTACTATATATTTTATGGTCTTTTTTTTTTTTTAATTCTTATGTTTAAAAGTCAGTAAATACGTCCCTGGACACATGAGGACTTTGAATATGACCAATGTATGATCCTGTAACTACTTGGTATTGCATCGATACCTAAATGTGTGGTATCATCCCAAACTAATGTAAAGTATCAATAAAGAGAAAAATAAGTGATTATTACATTTTAACAGAAGTGTAGATAGAACATGTTAAAACAGAAAATAAACAGATATTAACAGTAAATGAACAAGTAGATTAATAATCAATTTTTACAGTTTGTCCCTCATAAAATAAATGAATGACACAATATTGTCAGGTTCAAACACTGATGACATCTATTAAACAGATAAAGAATCAATCAATCAATCAATCAATGTTTATTTATATAGCCCTAAATCACAAGTGTCTCAAAGGGCTGCACAAGCCACAACAACATCCTCGGTACAGCCCATATAAGGGCAAGGAAAAACTCACCCCAGTGGGACGTCGATGTAAATGACTATGAGAAACCTTGGAGAGGACCGCATATGTGGGTAACCCCCCCCCCCTCTAGGGGAGACCGAATGCAATGGATGTCGAGTGGGTCTGACATAATATTGTGAGAGTCCAGTCCATAGTGGATCCAGCATAACAGTAAGAGTCCAGTCCACAGTGGGGTCAGCAGGAAACCATCCCGAGCGGAGACGGGTCAGCAGCGCAGAGATGTTCCCAACCGATATACAGGCGAGCGGTCCACCCCGGGTCCCGACCCCGGACAGCCAGCACCCCATCCATGGCCACCGGATCTGTGTGTCTCCCCTTCCGCAAGGGATAGGGGGGAGCAGAGGAGAAAAGAAAAGAAACGGCAGATCAACTGGTCTAAAAAAAGGGGGGCTATTCAAAGGCTAGAGTATACAAATGAGTTTTGAGATGGGACTTAAATGTTTCTACTGAGGTAGCATCTCTAACTGTTACCGGGAGGGCATTCCATAGTGCTGGAGCCCGAATAGAAAACGCTCTACAGCCCGCAGACTTTTTTTTCGGCTCTGGGAATCACTAAAAAGCCGGAGTTCTTTGAACGCAGATTTCTTGAAGAAGCAAGGAATTAAACAGAGACAGAATTAAATTTAGCTCAATTGAGGAGAAACGTCTGGGCTGTACTCTTTGGACAGTGTCCCACCACGCTCTTACGAAAGATTGTACGCCTCCTCTTTTATTTGGACTTTCCCTGATTACATGGCAACAGCTGTTTCTAAAGGGAGGGGGGTCGTAAACAGCCGTCGCCTTTGGTTACAAAACAGTTCAAAGAAAAGGTGCCTGGAGGGGGGTCTGGTCCTGCTTCCTCTCCGCTTTGTAGATCTCGGGTCAAGACAAAATCTTCCTGTGGATTACAATACATCAAAGAAACCGACACCTTCATGTCGCTTCCCATCCTACACAGTGGAGTTTTACAAGCCTTTTGATTGGTAAGATCAAAGACAGCTTTTGTCTGCTCGCCGGGAACTCATTAAAACACAAAGTTTTGTGATAACTTAGATACAATTATTCTGACAAATATGTTACTGCATAGACTAATTAGGAGTCTTTGTTTGTTTACTTACTACTAAAAGACAAGTTGTCTAGTATGTTCACTATTTTATTTAAGGACTAAATTGCAATAATAAACATATGTTTCATGTACTCTAAGATTATTATTTTTTTTAAATAAAGCCAATAATGCCATTTTTTGTGGTACCTTTTAAAAGTATCGAAATACATTTTGGTACCGGTACCAAAATATTGGTATGGAGACAACCCTACTCTACATGAATATTTAATTGAGCTGGATTACCTGGGAGCTCGCACTAATTTGTGACCCATTACCTGAGAGTATTATTGTGTTGCTATTAGAGATGTCCGATAATATCGGATTGACGATATTATCGGCCGATAAATGCTTTAAAATGTAATATCGGAAATTATCGGTATCGGTTTCAAAAAGTAAAATGTATGACTTTTTAAAACGGACGTAGGGAGAAGTACAGAGCGCCAATAAACCTTAAAGGCACTGCCCAGTCACATAATATTTACGGCTTTTCACACACACACAAGTGAATGCCAAGCATAATTGGTCAACAGCCATACAGGTCACACTGAGGGTGGCCGTATAAACAACTTTAACACTGTTACAAATATGCGCCACACTGTGAACCCACACCAAACAAGAATGACAAACACATTTCGGGAGAACATCCGCACCGTAACACAACTTAAACACACCAGAACAAATACCCAGAATCCCTTGCGGCACTAACCCTCCCGGGACACTACAATATACACCCCTCCTCAACCCCGCCCACCTCAACCTCCTCATGTCCCAAATTCCAAGCTGCTGTTTTGAGAAGTACAGAGCGCCAATAAACCGTAAAGGCCCAATCACATAATATCTACGGCTTTTCACACACATAAGTGAATGCAAAGCATACTTGGTCAACAGCCATACAGGTCACACTGAGGGTGGCCGTATAAACAACTTTAACACTGTTACAAATATGCGCCACAATGTGAACACACACCAAACCAGAATGACAAACACATTTCGGGAGAACATCCGCACCGTAACACAACAGAACAAATACCCAGAACCCCTTGCAGCACTAACTCTTCCGGAACACTACAATATACACCCCTCCTCAACCCCACCCACCTCAACCTCCTCATGTCCCAAATTCCAAGCTGCTGTTTTGAGAAGTACAGAGCGCCAATAAACCTTAAAGGCCCAATCACATAACATCTACGGCTTTTCACACACATAAGTGAATGCAAATCATACTTGGTCAACAGCCATATAGGTCACACTGAGGGTGGCCGTATAAACAACTTTAACACTGTTACAAATATGCGCCACACTGTGAACCCACACCAAACCAGAATGACAAACACATTTCGGGAGAACATCCGCACCGTAACACAACTTAAACACACCAGAACAAATACCCAGAACCCCTTGCAGCACTAACTCTTCCGGAACACTACAATATACACCCCTCCTCAACCCCGCCCACCTCAACCTCCTCATGTCCCAAATTCCAAGCTGCTGTTTTGAGAAGTACAGAGCGCCAATAAACCTTAAAGGCCCAATCACATAATATCTACGGCTTTTCACACACACAAGTGAATGCAATTCATACTTGGTCAACAGCCATACAGGTCACACTGAGGGTGGCCGTATAAACAACTTTAACACTGTTACAAATATGCGCCACACTGTGAACCCACACCAAACAAGAATGACAAACACATTTCGGGAGAACATCCGCACCGTAACACAACAGAACAAATACCCAGAATCCCTTCCAGCACTAACCCTCCCGGGACACTACAATATACACCCCTCCTCAACCTCGCCCACCTCAACCTCCTCAAGTCCCAAATTCCAAGCTGCTGTTTTGAGGCATGTTAAAAAAAATAATGCACTTTGTGACTTCAATAATAAATATGGCATTTTTTTTCCATAACTTGAGTTGATTTATTTTGGAAAACCTTGTTACATTGTTTAATGCATCCAGCGGGGCATCACAACAAAATTAGGCATAATAATGTGTTCATTCCACCACTGTATATATCGGTATCGGTTGATATCAGAATCCATACCATACCATACCATACCATACCAACTTTATTTATAAAGCCCTTTAAAAACAAGCACAGTTGAAAAACAAAGGGCTGTACACCACAAAGAAATAGAGGCAAAGGACAGACTAAAAAATAACATTTAAAACAGAAATAAAAATACACAATTAAAAAGCAAATATAAATTAAAGCTGCAAGCAGCATTGGTCGGGCCCGCGTATTTGGCAGGTGCTAGTCCTAAGTGTCCCAATACTTTTGTCAAGTTTTAGTCCCAAGTGTCCCAATACTTTTGTCAAGTTTTAGTCCCAAGTATCCCAATACTTTTGTCCAGTTTTCGGCCTAAATGTCCCAATACTTTTGTCCAGTGGTAGTCATAAGTGTCCCAATACTTTTGTCTACTTTTAGTCCGAAGTGTCCCAAGACTTTTGTCTAGTGTACCTACCTTGTCTGCATTGTGTGGGCACGTTAGTGCTTCCTGCTTTTAAGCAGCCATCTTGAGAAAACAGCAGCGCATCAGCATCAGCGCAGCGGTTCTTTGAAGGGTCATAAAATCAAAACCGGAGCAGTTAGAATTTTTTTTTTTTTGATAACTTTTATTTGGAAGGGTTCAATCTCTCTCCTGTGTTAGTTTGAAGCCGAAATGACAAACGCGCTCAGAGGAGATAATGTTTGAAGAGAAGTGACCGGTTTATAAAAGAAATTTGTTTTGAAGGGGAAATTGCAAACTTCCTGTTGATTTTTGCTGAGAGTTGTCAATCTATGAAAAGTAGGTCTAAGTGAGACCTACATAGAGGTTTTTGTTTCATGTCTCTCTGACTTTCCCAGTGGGAGTTACAGGCAGTTTTGTCATTTTCTTCTTCCGAGGAGCAGTTTTTTCTGCGTTTTATTAAAAAATTGCGGTAGAGCACAATTTTGAGATTTGGGGTTAGGTTTTTTTTCATTAAATCACAATTTTAGCCAGTCCCGATGTGTGTGCTCAGTTTGGTGAGTTTTGAAGCATGTTAAGGGGGTCAAATTACAGCTCAAAGAGGCAAAAGTGACTGTTTTTAGTACTTTTTTGTCTTGAAGGGGGAATTGCCATCTTCCTGTTGATTTTTGCCCGAGAATATACTATTATGAAATCTAGGTCTAAGTCACACCTACATAAAGGTTTTTGTTTCATGTCTCTCCAACCTTCCTAGTGGGAGTTACAGGCAGTCTAGTTGTTTTTTTTCGTAGGGGGCGCTAGAGCGCAATTTTGAGTTTTGGGGTTTGGTTTTTTGATAAAAAGTTTTGCCGTTTATCACTGATGTGTGTGTAAAATTTGGTGAGTTTTGAAGCATGTTAAGGGGGTCAAATTATAGCTCAAAGAGGCAAAAGTGACTGTTTTTAGTACTTTTTTGTCTTGAAGGGGGAATTGCCATCTTCCTGTTGATTTTTGCCCGAGAATATACTATTATGAAATCTAGGTCTAAGTCACACCTACATAAAGGTTTTTGTTTCATGTCTCTCCAACCTTCCTAGTGGGAGTTACAGGCAGTCTAGTTGTCTTTTTTCGTAGGGGGCGCTAGAGCGCAATTTTGAGTTTTGGGGTTTGGTTTTTTGATAAAAAGTTTTGCCGTTTATCACTGATGTGTGTGTAAAATTTGGTGAGTTTTGAAGCATGTTAAGAGGGTCAAATTACAGCTCAAAGAGGCAAAAGTGACTGTTTTTAGTACTTTTTTGTCTTGAAGGGGGAATTGCCATCTTCCTGTTGATTTTTGCCCGAGAATATACTATTATGAAATCTAGGTCTAAGTCACACCTACATAAAGGTTTTTGTTTCATGTCTCTCCGACCTTCCTAGTGGGAGTTACAGGCAGTCTAGTTCTTTTTTTTTTCGTAGGGGGCGCTAGAGCGCAATTTTGAGTTTTGGGGTTTGGTTTTTTGATAAAAAGTTTTGCCGTTTATCACTGATGTGTGTGTAAAATTTGGTGAGTTTTGAAGCATGCTAAGGGGGTCAAATTACAGCGCAAAGTTGCGGAAGAATAATAATAAAAAAAGAATAAAACCTTACAAATTCAATAGGTCCTTATGTCCCATTGCATAAGGACTCCCTGTGGGAGTCCTTATGCAATGGGCCATGCGGGCCCTAATTACCCTAAGAACAGTTTGTTGGATAAAAACAGTTTAAAAGTTAAAAACAGTTCAAAAAGTTAAAAGCTAAAAACAGTTCAAAGTCTCATGCTGGGTTAAAAGCCAGTGAATAAAAATGGGTTTTAAGAAGGGTCTTAAAAATAGCCAAAGAAGGGGCCTGTCTCATTACCTGAATCGGTAATTAAGAGTTGGACAATATCAGATAATGGCAAAAAAAGCCATTATCGGACATCTCTAGTTGCTATATGTCAGCCCAGTCATCCACTTCTGACCTAGTATCGCATTAAAAGTGCTGCTAAATGCCCCAATCTGGATCAAGGACTTGCTTTGACGTGATTGTCAGTCGGTGTGATAAATTATTCCACGAGTATGACTAATTAATGAGGATACCTGTTGAGATACACCCAGAGTTAATAAAGAGACAACTTGATTAATTGCTCCATAATCACTGTATGAGCTGTCATCACCGGGCCCATTCAAACTTTTAATCACGAGGCAGGGTGTTTACGTTGCTGTCCTAACACCCAATGGCCCCCCAGCACAGGGGCCACACAGCTGTCCTAAAAATGGCAGCAAACACCCAGTGTAGTAGAGATGCGCGGATAGGCAATTATTTCATCCGCAACCGCATCAGAAAGTCGTCAACCATCCGCCATCCACCCGATGTAACATTTGATCAGAACCGCACCCGCCCGTTGTTATATATCTAATATAGACGATGCAAGGCATTAGTGAGGTTATAAAGCTTTTGCCTGTTAAAGAAAGGAGACTGATCCAATGCAGCACAGACATTCGCGTGCCACGCTGTCACGGCACAGACGCACACCAGTGCGCAATCATATGGGAGCCGCGCTGAGCGCACCTCCAAGCGCGTCTCGCTGCCGGCGACGGCCGGGTACGGGCCCGACGCTCCAGCGCCATCCATTTTCAGGGCTAGTTGATTCGGCAGGTGGGTTGTTACACACTCCTTAGCGGGTTCCGACTTCCATGGCCACCGTCCTGCTGTCTATATCAACCAGGGTGAGCCCCACCCCTTTCGTGAGCGCACTGCGCGCGGAGTGACCCCTGTTACGCGCCCCCGGCAACAGGGGTGGCGGGCAGGTAAGCTGCGCGGGCGGAGCGCGCGGAGTGACCCCTGTTACGAGCCCCCGGCCACGGGGGTGGCGGGCAGGTAAGCTGATTACCTGTTGCGCGTGACGCCGGCCGCGGCGAAGGCGGACGAGGCGGGGTGTCGGTGCGGTGGGCGCGGTGGTGACCATGGACGTGCGTCGGGCCCTTCTCGCGGATCGCCTCAGCTACGGCTCCCGGTGGGGCCCTCTCGGGGGAAGGGGCCTCGGTCCCGGACCCCGGCGAGGCGTCCCTTGTCCGCTCCGTAAAAGTGTCCATCTCTTTTCTTTTTTTTTCTTCTGTTGTGGCATATGCTGCAGGTGCCTGCTCGTTTTTCGTATGTGGGTAACAACATTTAACTATGTATATTAGAGATGCGCGGATAGGCAATTTATTTCATCCGCAACCGCGTCAGAAAGTCGTCAACCATCCGCCATCCACCCGATGTAACGTTTGATCAGAACTGCACCCGCCCGCCATCCGCCCGTTGTTATATATCTAATATTAATTACAAAAAAAAAAAGGGTGAAAACTACGCGAATTGCACCTTGTGCAGACAAGATTTTTCGATCGGACACGGAGGAATTAGCGATGTAAAAGACCACGTTGGGACAAAAAAACACAAGTCTAATGCCGTTGCTAGCGATACAAGTGGAAAACTTTCAACGTTTTTCGTCGCCCAAACAGATTCTTTGGATGTGATAAATGCCGAAGTTTTATTTACGGAGGCAATAATTGAGCATGGACTTCCAATCGCACTGGCTGATCACATGGGACAGTTAATAATGTAATGCAACCTTTAAAAATCATTACGCGGTGATCGCGATCCCAAAAATAAACTTTTCTTGCATGATAATGTCCAGAAAAATTCGCTTTATATTACTATAGAGTCCTTTTAACGAATGAGTTTGATGGTTTATCACAAACCTTAAATGAAAGAAGTCCTTTGTTCTCCTGCACCATGGCCTTGCTTCGTGTTTGGTGCGCAATCCTGTCGGCTGTATTTCACAGCACGACATACTGTTAAAAGTGTTTATACTATTTATACTTTCAATTAACAAATTGAAGTCTTGTGAAAGGTTGACAGGATAACTGGCATTAACTGTCAAAATAATTTCAAACTATTGAAGTTAGCTTACAGAATAAACATGTCAATCAACCCATATGATTTTTGCTGTAATATTTTTGTTTTGAAAAGTCACTGTGACTGATAGAAAAGTGATGCTTTTAGCAACATTTTAACCTGTCTGAATGCTAATAATCATTTTGCGTCGGGGGACGAAGCCCTGAACCCTCCACCAGGACTTTGTCCTGGACCTACCGGGGCCTGCGGCCCTTGGACCCTGGCTACTAGGTTTTTCTGATTTAAAAGTTGGCAGGTATGGTGAGGTTATAAAGCTTTTGCCTGTTAAAGAAAGGAGACTGATCCAATGGAGCACAGACTTGCGCGTGCCACGCTGTCACGACCCAGACGCACACCAGTGCGCAATCATATGGGAGCCGCGCTGAGCGCACCTCCAAGCGCGTCTCGCTGCCGGCGACGGCCAGGTATGGGCCCGACGCTCCAGCGCCATCCATTTTCAGGGCTAGTTGATTCGGCAGGTGGGTTGTTACACACTCCTTAGCGGGTTCCGACTTCCATGGCCACCGTCCTGCTCTCTATATCAACCAGGGTGAGCCCCACCCCTTTCGTGAGCGCACTGCGCGCGGAGTGACCCCTGTTACGCGCCCCCGGCAACAGGGGTGGCGGGCAGGTAAGCTGCGCGGGCGGAGCGCGCGGAGTGACCCCTGTTACGAGCCCCCGCCCACGGGGGTGGCGGGCAGGTAAGCTGCTTACCTGCTGCGCGTGACGCCGGCCGCGGCGAAGGCGGACGAGGCGGGGTGTCGGTGCGGTGGGCGCGGTGGTGACCCTGGACGTGCGTCGGGCCCTTCTCGCGGATTGCCTCAGCTACGGCTCCCGGTGGGGCCCTCTCGGGGGAAGGGGCCTCGGTCCCGGACCCCGGCGAGGCGTCCCTTCTCCGCTCCGTAAAAGTGTCCATCTCTTCTTTTTTTTCTTCTTCTGTTGTGGCATATGCAGCAGGTGCCTGCTCGTTTTTCGTATGTGGGTAACAACATTTAACTATGTATATATATTTCCCAATTGGTTTAACTGCCACCCGCCTGAATCTATTTAAAATCTAATTTTTTTTTATTTCAACCGCCCGATCCGCGGATAATCCGCGGACTCCGCGGTTGTGCCCGCAAACCGCGCATCTCTACAGTGTAGTAAATGCTTGCTTGTAGTTCTTCCACACTAATACAAGTCCTACCGTCCCCACTAGAAAACCACTCAGTCGTCGTGTCGAGGCCTATTTGTGGATGACACTCTACCTCTCCTTCTATTACTTTTCAAATACAGATACACTCCAATATTGCCTTATCTTACCTGTCAGGCGTTCAAAGCCTCAGCTTCCTTTGTGCCGTTGAGATGCCCGAGCTCACAGTTAAGCAGGACACGAGAAAAGTAATAAATCTTTTCTGCTACGCTTTCACCAATTTCTTATCTCCGAGGTCTTTCATTTATTTCATGGCGAGGCTCGCAATACCCGATGTTACCTTTGCGCATTTTAGATTCGTTCTCACTTCTTCAAAATGAACTGGAATAGAACACGTTTTAGTCCAGAGGTTGGTGTGTGTGTGTGCAGAACTCGGTTACAGTCGAAGGGGAACGTGTTTGTTACACAAAACCCCAAAAGCAGTGAAGTTGTCACGTTGTGTAAATGGTAAATAAAAAGAGAATACAACAAATCCTTTTCAACTTATATTCAATTGAATAGACTGGGATTGACTCTGCAGTATTGCGTGGACATCGGGGGCGGTACCTCTGGATTGGCAGACCGGGGTGGTGGTTCCTCTCTTTAAGAAGGGGAACCGGAGGGTGTGTTCTAACTATCGTGGGATCACACTCCTCAGCCTTCCCGGTAAGGTCTATTCAGGTGTACTGGAGAGGAGGCTACGCCGGATAGTCGAACCTCGGATTCAGGAGGAACAGTGTGGTTTTCGTCCTGGTCGTGGAACTGTGGACCAGCTCTATACTCTCGGCAGGGTCCTTGAGGGTGCATGGGAGTTTGCCCAACCAGTCTACATGTGTTTTGTGGACTTGGAGAAGGCATTCGACCGTGTCCCTCGGGAAGTCCTGTGGGGAGTGCTCAGAGAGTATGGGGTATTGGACTGTCTGATTGTGGCAGTCCGCTCCCTGTATGATCAGTGCCAGAGCTTGGTCCGCATTGCCGGCAGTAAGTCGGACACGTTTCCAGTGAGGGTTGGACTCCGCCAAGGCTGCCCTTTGTCACGATTCTGTTCATAACTTTTATGGACAGAATTTCTAGGCGCAGTCAAGGCGTTGAGGGGATCTGGTTTGGTGGCTGCAGGATTAGGTCTCTGCTTTTTGCGGATGATGTGGTCCTGATGGCCTCATCCGGCCAGGATCTTCAGCTCTCGCTGGATCGGTTCGCAGCCGAGTGTGAATCGACTGGGATGAGAATCAGCACCTCCAAGTCCGAGTCCATGGTTCTCGCCCGGAAAAGGGTGGAGTGCCATCTCCGGGTTGGGGAGGAGACCCTGCCCCAAGTGGAGGAGTTCAAGTACCTCGGAGTCTTGTTCACGAGTGAGGGAAGAGTGGCTGGTGAGATCGACAGGCGGATCGGTGCGGCGTCTTCAGTAATGCGGACGCTGTATCGATCCGTTGTGGTGAAGAAGGAGCTGAGCCGGAAGGCAAAGCTCTCAATTTACCGGTCGATCTATGTTCCCATCCTCACCTGTGGTCATGAGCTTTGGGTTATGACCGAAAGGACAAGATCACGGGTACAAGCGGCCCAAATGAGTTTCCTCCGCCGGGTGGCGGGGCTCTCCCTTAGAGATAGGGTGAGAAGCTCTGTCATCCGGGGGGAGCTCAAAGTAAAGCCGCTGCTCCTCCACATGGAGAGGAGCCAGATGAGGTGGTTCGGGCATCTGGTCAGGATGCCACCCGAACGCCTCCCTAGGGAGGTGTTTAGGGCACGTCCGACCGGTAGGAGGCCACGGGGAAGACCCAGGACACGTTGGGAAGACTATGTCTCCCGGCTGGCCTGGGAACGCCTCGGGATCCCCCGGGAGGAGCTGGACGAAGTGGCTGGGGAGAGGGAAGTCTGGGCTTCCCTGCTTAGGCTGCTGCCCCCGCGACCCGACCTCGGATAAGCGGAAGAAGATGGATGGATGGATGGATGAATAGACTGCAAAGACAAGATACTTAATGTTCACATTGGTAAACTTCTTTTTTTTTGTGCAAATAATCATGAACTTTAATGGCAGCAACACATTGCAAAAAAGTTGTCACAGGGGCATTTTGTTACATGGCCTTTCCTTTTAACAACACTCAGTAAAGGTTTGGGAACTGAGGAGACACATTTTTGAAGTGGAATTCTTTCCCATTCTTGCTTGATGTACAGCTTAAGTTGTTCAACAGTCCGGGGGTCTCCGTTGTGATATTTTAGGCTTCATAATGCGCCACACTTTTTCAATGGGAGACAGGTCTGGACTAAAGGCAGGCCAGTCTAGTGCCCGCACTCTTTTACTATGAAGCCACGTTGATGTAACACATGGCTTGGCATTGTCTTGCTGAAATAAGCAGGGGCGTCCATGGTAACGTTGCTTGGATGGCAACATATGTTGCTCCAAAACCTGTATGTACCTTTCAGCATTAATGGTGCCTTCACAGATGTGTAAGTTACCCATGTTGGGCACTAATACACCCCCATACCATCACACATGCTGCCTTTTACACTTTGCGCCTAGAACAATCCGGATGGTTCTTTTCTTGTTCCGGAGGACACGACGTCCACAGTTTCCAAAAAACAATTTGAAATGTGGACTCGTCAGACCACAGAACACTTTTCCACTTTGCATCAGTCCATTTTAGATGAGCTCGGGCCCAGCGAAGCCAGGTGTGTTTCTGGGTGTTGTTGATAAATGGCTTTGGCTTTGCATAGTAGAGTTTTAACTTGAACTTACAGATGTAGCGACAGACAGTGGTTTTCTGAAGTGTTTTTGAGCCCATGTGGTGATATCCTTTACACACTGATGTCGCTTTTTGATGCAGTACCGCTTGAGGGATCAAAGGTCCGTAATATCATGGCTTACGTGCAGTTTATTTCTCCAGATTCTCTGAACCTTTTTGATGATATTACGCAGCGTAGATGGTGAAATCCTTAAATTTCTTGCAATAGCAGGTTGAGAAATTTTGTTCTTAAACTGTTCAAATTCCATCAAATTCCAAATGAGCTAATATTTGCAAAAAATAACAAAGTTTTCCAGTGTGAACGTTAAATATCTTGTCTTTGCAGTCTATTCAATTGAATATAAGTTGAAAAGGATTTGTTCTATTCTCTTTTTATTTACCATTTACACAACGTGACAACTTCACTGCTTTTGGGGTTTGTTATTCATTTTATTTATATAGCACTTTTAAAAGGTCCTCGAAGACACACATAATAACAACAACATGATCATAATATAAAAAGCACATACAGTATAATAGTAAAACAGACCAAATAAGGGAGGGCATGTATTAGGAGATGTTTGGTCCAGTATTAAAAGTTTTGAAGAAAGACAAGAATCCTATCATGTTGTACAGTTTTTTTTTTATAACTGAGTTAACGAGTGTTCTTCTATTTTTTGAAGGGGTTAATAAAAGTGTATTTTAAAAACATTGCACCCTGGGTAATACTCTGAAGTATGTTTCCTTTAGGAGTGTCTCGAAACAAATTGTTCACGATACCGATATTGGAACCTTGAGTACTGTCCGATACCGATAACAAGCCGATACGATATCAGCATGAATCATAGGACATACTTGTATTTGTTGTTGTTGTGTGGAGTGTTAAAAAAGGTTACTGACAGTTTGGTCATTTTTGTGTTTTCCTGTCTTTGGTGTTTTAGTTCCTGTTTAGTGCTCTTATTTCGAGTTTCTCCTCTGTTTTTGAATCACTTCCTGTTAGGGATGTCCGATAATGGCTTTTTGCCGATATCCCATATTCCGATATTGTCCAACTCTTTAATTACCGATACCGATATCAACCGATATATACAGTGGTGGAATTAACACATTATTATGCCTAATTTGGACAACCAGGTATGGTGAAGATAAGGTCCTTTTTAAAAAAATAAAATAAGATAAATACATTTAAAAAAAATTCTTGAATAAAAAAGAAAGTAAAACAATATAAAAACAGTTACATAGAAACTAGTAATTAATGAAAATGAGTAAAATGAACTGTTAAAGGGGAACATTATCACAATTTCAGAAGTGTTAAAACCATTAAAAATCAGTTCCCAGTGGCTTATTTTATTTTTCGAAGTTTTTTTCAAAATTTTACCCATCACGCAATATCCCCAAAAAAAAGCTTCAAAGTGCCTGATTTTAACCATCGTTATATACACCCGTCCATTTTCCTGTGACGTCACATAGTGATGCCAACACAAACAAACATGGCGGAAAGAACAGCAAGCTATAGCGACATTAGCTCGGATTCAGACTCGGATTTCAGCGGCTTAAGCGATTCAACAGATTACGCATGTATTGAAACGGATGGTTGTAGTGTGGAGGCAGGTAGCGAAAACCAAATTGAAGAAGAAACTGAAGCTATATCGGTTTGAACCGTATGCAAGCAAAACCGACGAAAACGACACGACACGGGAGAAAGCGAGGACGAATTCGGCGATCGCCTTCTAACCAACGATTGGTATGTGTTTGTTTGGCATTAAAGGAAACTAACAACTATGAACTAGGTTTACAGCATATGAAATACATTTGGCAACAACATGCACTTTGCAGCCCAATTTTCATCAATTAATATATTCTGTAGACATACCCTCATGTCAGCAGGCCAGGGAAGCTAGGGTCGATATTCTTCTCTTGATCATCTTCGGTGGCTTAAGGGACGGTGTGAGCCAAGACATCCAGGGGGTTTAGCTCGCTCGTCTGCGGGAACAAACTGCCGCCATTGCTTGCCGTGCTACCGAGGTCCTTTGTCCCTGAATTGCTCACACACTCCGGCAGATTCAATGGGGGTCTGGCGGCAGATTTCTTTGACTTTATCGTTGGAAATGCATCTGCTTTGAGTGTCGCAGGATATCCACACATTCTTGCCATCTCTGTCGTAGCATAGCTTTCGTCGGTAAAGTGTGCGGAACAAACGTCCAATTTCTTGCCACTTTTTATACTATTTATGCTTTCAAGTCCAAGTTGAAGAAATCTTGTTAAATGTTGACAGCATAACTACCAAAATACAGAAGTATGTCCTTAATATTTTTGCAGTGCTATTTCTGTTGAAAAGTTCAAATGATTACATTAGAGATGTGATGTGCCACTTTTCAAGTGTCTGATGGCTTCAATTCATTTTCATTAATTTTTCATATTTTGAATTCTTTTGAAAGGCTTACAAAAAAACTGAATTTGAATTGTAATTCCATGCTATTGACAGGACTATTAATTTTAATGAAGTTAGCTTACCATGTTTACAGTATGATCATTGTGATAGAAATGTGAATTTTAGGCACAGAATATTTTTTACAATTGAACAAGGCAGTAGATTATACAAGCTTGGACAGAAAGTTAATAATGACACCAATTTTTTTTTTTAATGGAATTGTTTAGTACTGTTTTACCATTTGTTTACTGTAAAAAGTGTTTATACTGTTTATACTTTCAATGAACAAATTGAAGTCTTGTGAAAGGTTGACAGGATAACTGGCATTAACTGTCAAAATAATTTCAAACTATTGAAGTTAGCTTACAGAATAAACATGTCAATCAACCCATATGATTTTTGCTGTAATATTTTTGTTTTGAAAAGTCACTGTGACTGATAGAAAAGTGATGGTTTTAGCAACATTTTAACCTGTCTGAATGCTAATAATCATTTTGCGTCGGGGGGGCGAAGCCTGAACCCCCCCACCAGGACTTTGTCCTGGACCTACCGGGGCCTGCAACCCCTGGACCCTGGCTACTAGGTTTTTCTGATGTCAAAAGTTGGCAGGTATGTTATTGGAGTATATTTAAAACCGGCTTGTATCGGATACTTTACATGCAAGCCGATATCATCCGATACTTTTCTTGTCTTTTTGCCGATGTCGGACCAATATCAATATGGTATCTTGCACACTGGAGTCCTGAAGATGCCCGCAGACATGGCATAGTTATTAATTCACGCAGTCCATTTTTGTTTTTCTGTACAACTCATCTTTTTTGTGTCTTTCTTTTTTTTTTTTTAAAGTACGAGTCTGACGAGCTGGAGAAGAGCGCTTATCAGGACTACGACAGCGACAGCGACGTCCCCGAGGAGCTCAAGCAGGACTACGTTGACGAGCAGACGGGCGATGTCCCGCTCAAGAGGTCAGTCGCGCCGCTTCTTGGCGACTCGCAGCTCGGGGGGAGCGTCGAGTGAAGTGTGATGATAAATCCAGGTGTCTTGTCATTTCCTCTTTTACATTTCACAAAAAGGAAGGCAGATAAAGTTCCGTGTTATTTCAGGGAGGCTCCAAAAGGACATGAAGTATTCTCGCTTCTCTTCCCATGCATAATTTTGAGCTCACCTCCTCTTAACCCTGCTTAGTAGGCAAAAAAAAAAGCTTATTATGAATCCATGAAGAATTCTCTCTTCCTACATTGGTGACTCACAGCCCGTTAGTCACTGAAGATGGCTTCCTTGTCTTTTTGTTTGTTGGAGATTCAAAGGCAATTAAAGCTGCAAGCAGCGTTGGTCGGGCCCGCGTATTTGGCAGGTGCTAGTCCTAAGTGTCCCAATACTTTTGTCCAGTTATAGTCCTAAGTGTCCCAAAACTTTTGTCCAGTATTCGTCCTAAGTGTCCCAATACTTTTGTCAAGTTGTAGTCCTAAGTGTCCCAATACTTTTGTCCAGTGTAAGTGTCCCAATACTTTTGTCCAGTTTTTGTCCTAAGTGTCCCAATACTTTTGTCCAGTGGTATTCCTAAGTGTCCCAATACTTTTGTCCAGTGTAAGTGTCCCAATACTTTTGTCCAGTTTTCGTCCTAAGTGTCCCAATACTTTTGTCAAGTTGTAGTCCTAAGTGTCCCAATACTTTTGTCCAGTGTAAGTGTCCCAATACTTTTGTCCAGTTTTAGTCCTAAGTGTCCCAATACTTTTGTCAAGTTGTAGTCCTAAGTGTCCCAATACTTTTGTCCAGTGTAAGTGTCCCAATACTTTTGTCCAGTTTTCGTCCTAAGTGTCCCAATACTTTTGTCCAGTGGTATTCCTAAGTGTCCCAATACTTTTGTGCAGTGTAAGTGTCCCAATACTTTTGTCAAGTTGTAGTCCCAAGTGTCCCAATACTTTTGTCTAGTGTACCTACCTTGTCTGCATTGTGTGGGCACGCTGGTGCTTCCTGCTTTTAAGCAGCCATCTTGAAAAAACAGCAAGATCAGCATACTTTTGTCCAGTTCTAGTCCTAAGTGTCCCAAAACTTTTGTCCAGTATTAGTCCTAAGTGTCCCAATACTTTTGTCAAGTTGTAGTCCTAAGTGTCCCAATACTTTTGTCCAGTGTAAGTGTCCCAATACTTTTGTCCAGTTTTCATCCTAAGTGTCCCAATACTTTTGTCCAGTGGTATTCCTAAGTGTCCCAATACTTTTGTGCAGTGGTATTCCTAAGTGTCCCAATACTTTTGTGCAGTGTAAGTATCCCAATACTTTTGTCAAGTTGTAGTCCCAAGTGTCCCAATACTTTTGTCCAGTTTTCATGCTATGTGTCCCAATACTTTTGTCCAGTGGTAGTCATAAGTGTCCCAATACTTTTGTCCAGTTTTCGTCCTAAGTGTCCCAATACTTTTGTCCAGTGGTATTCCTAAGTGTCCCAATACTTTTGTCCAGTGTAAGTGTCCCAATACTTTTGTCCAGTTTTCATCCTAAGTGTCCCAATACTTTTGTCCAGTGGTATTCCTAAGTGTCCCAATACTTTTGTGCAGTGTAAGTATCCCAATACTTTTGTCAAGTTGTAGTCCCAAGTGTCCCAATACTTTTGTCCAGTTTTCATGCTATGTGTCCCAATACTTTTGTCCAGTGGTAGTCATAAGTGTCCCAATACTTTTGTCCAGTTTTCGTCCTAAGTGTCCCAATACTTTTGTCCAGTGGTATTCCTAAGTGTCCCAATACTTTTGTCCAGTGTAAGTGTCCCAATACTTTTGTCCAGTTTTCGTCCTAAGTGTCCCAATACTTTTGTCCAGTGGTATTCCTAAGTGTCCCAATACTTTTGTGCAGTGTAAGTGTCCCAATACTTTTGTCAAGTTGTAGTCCCAAGTGTCCCAATACTTTTGTCCAGTGGTATTCCTAAGTGTCCCAATACTTTTGTGCAGTGTAAGTGTCCCAATACTTTTGTCAAGTTGTAGTCCCAAGTGTCCCAATACTTTTGTCCAGTGGTATTCCTAAGTGTCCCAATACTTTTGTCCAGTGTAAGTGTCCCAATACTTTTGTCCAGTTTTCATCCTAAGTGTCCCAATACTTTTGTCCAGTGGTATTCCTAAGTTTCCCAATACTTTTGTGCAGTGTAAGTGTCCCAATACTTTTGTCAAGTTGTAGTCCCAAGTGTCCCAATACTTTTGTCCAGTGGTATTCCTAAGTGTCCCAATACTTTTGTGCAGTGTAAGTGTCCCAATACTTTTGTCAAGTTGTAGTCCCAAGTGTCCCAATACTTTTGTCCAGTTTTCATGCTATGTGTCCCAATACTTTTGTCCAGTGGTAGTCCTAAGTGTCCCAATACTTTTGTCTACTTTTAGTCCGAATTGTCCCAATACTTTTGTCTAGTGTACCTACCTTGTCTGCATTGTGTGGGCACGCTGGTGCTTCCTGCTTTTAAGCAGCCATCTTGAAAAAACAGCAGCATCAGCGCAGAGGTTCTTTGAAGGGTCATAAAATCAAAACCGGAGCAGGTATCAAAACTCTTTCGCCAACTTTTAATCAAAAGGGTTCAATCTCTCTCCTGTTTTAGTTTGAAGCCGAAACAACAAACGCGCTCAGAGGAGATAATGTTTGAAGAAAGGTGACCGGTTTTTACAAAAATTTTGAAGGGGGAATAGCAAACTTCCTGTTGATTTTTGCTGGGGGTTGTCAATTTATGAAATGTAGGTCTAAGTTAGACCTACATAGAGGTTTTTGTTTCATGTCTCTCCGACCTTCCCAGGGGGAGTTACAGGCAGTTTTGTCATTTTTTTCTTCCGAGGAGCAGTTATTTCTGCGTTTTATTCAAAATTGCGCTAGAGCGCAATTTTGATATTTGGGGTTAGGTTTTTTTATAAGATCGCAATTTTTGCCAGTCCTGATGTGTGTGTTCAGTTTGGTGAGTTTTGAAGCATGTTAAGGGGGTCACATTTCAGCTCAAAGAGGCAAAAGTTACTGTTTTTAGTACTTTTTTGTCTTGAAGGGGGAATTGCCAACTTCCTCTTGATTTTAGCCCGACAATGTACTATTATGAAATGTAGGTCTAAGTCAGACCTACATAGAGGTTTTTGTTTCATGTCTCTCCGACCTTCCCAGTGGGAGTTACAGGCAGTTTTGTCATTTTTTTCTACCGAGGAGCAGTTATTTCTGCGTTTTATTCAAAATTGCGCTAGAGCGCAATTTTGAGATTTGGGGTTAGGTTTTTTTATAAGATCGCAATTTTTGACAGTCCTGATGTGTGTGTTCAGTTTGGTGAGTTTTGAAGCGTGTTAAGGGGGTCAAATTTCAGCTCAAAGAGGCAAAAGTTACTGTTTTTAGTACTTTTTTGTCTTGAAGGGGGAATTGCCAACTTCCTCTTGATTTTAGCCCGACAATGTACTATTATGAAATGTAGGTCTAAGTCAGACCTACATAGAGGTTTTTGTTTCATGTCTCTCCGACCTTCCCAGTGGGAGTTACAGGCAGTTTTGTCATTTTTTTCTACCGAGGAGCAGTTATTTCTGCGTTTTATTCAAAATTGCGCTAGAGCGCAATTTTGAGATTTGGGGTTAGGTGTTTTTATAAGATCGCAATTTTTGACAGTCCTGATGTGTGCGTTCAGTTTGGTGAGTTTTGAAGCATGTTAAGGGGGTCAAATTTCAGCTCAAAGAGGCAAAAGTTACTGTTTTTAGTACTTTTTTGTCTTGAAGGGGGAATTGCCAACTTCCTGTTGATTTCTGCCCAAGGATGTACGATTATGAAATCTAGGTCTAAGTCAGACCTACATAGAGGTTTTTGTTTCATGTCTCTCCGACCTTCCCAGTGGGAGTTACAGGCAGTTTTGTCATTTTTTTCTTCCGAGAAGCAGTTTTTTCTGCGTTTTATTCAAAATTGCGCTAGAGCGCAATTTTGAGATTTGGGGTTAGGTTTTTTTATAAGATCGCAATTTTTGCCAGTCCTGATGTGTGCGTTCAGTTTGGTGAGTTTTGAAGCATGTTAAGGGGGTCAAATTACAGCTCAAAGAGGCAAAAGTTACTGTTTTTAGTACTTTTTTGTCTTGAAGGGGGAATTGCCAACTTCCTCTTGATTTTAGCCCGACAATGTACTATTATGAAATGTAGGTCTAAGTCAGACCTACATAGAGGTTTTTGTTTCATGTCTCTCCGACCTTCCTAGTGGGAGTTACAGGCAGTCTAGTTTTTTTTTTTCCTAGGGGGCGCTAGAGCGCAATTTTGAGTTTTGTGGTTCGGTTGTTTTTTTTTTTAAAGGCAATTTTTGCAGGTCCTGATGTGTGGGTCAAATATGGTGAGTTTTGAAGCATGTTAAGTGGGTCAAATTACAGTTTAATGTGGCGGCGGAAGAATAAAGAATAAAACCTTACAAATTCAATAGGTCCTTATGTCCCATTGTATAAGGACTCCCTGTGGGAGTCCTTATACAATGGGCCATGCGGGCCCTAATTAGAGTTGTTTGAGCTAAGGTTGGGGTCAGTCAGTGCGGAGTGTTTTGTTTGGATGTCAAGTAGAAATGCATTGTGTTCACGGCGGACAAACATGTAACATTATTACTTATTCAGGAGCTCGTCAGTGCAGAAGCATTAAATGTCCTGTCAAGTTATGCAAAGTCACTTATTAACTAGAAGAGGCCATTCCTGAAGGCATTGTGTGTGAATGCTCCAATGCTGAAGTTCAACTGAAATGCTGACAGAAGAGTGAATTTCCAGGAGAAACCGGAATTTGGTTTGGAACTTGGGAAAGTGTTAGTTTGGATGAGTGGAATGTGTTGATGTTGGAATGGTTTGAATAGGTTGAAAAATGTGGGAATTCTGCAACTTGGAAAAATGTCCAATTCATTACAATGGGAACTTCCTGGAAATTTTAGGATAAGCGGGATTTTTTTGAAAATGCTAGAAAATGTGAATGTTCTGTATGGTTAGTGTTGGATTTTTTCAAATCGGTCAAGAAATTTTGAAATAGTAACATTTTTGATTGAGAAATGAAATTTCGGGAAAACCGGGAATTTTTTCCAATTCAAAAAACATCTTTGTTTTTTTTGTCCTGATTAAGAGGAATGTTTTGACGGTTGAAGTGGGTTAAAAAATGTGGAAGGAGTAGTCGACAGAAAGAAGGGTGGGGGGAAAAAAAGGTTTGAAAAAAATGGATTTCTGGGAATTCCTGGAATTTTTTTAACATGGAAAAATAATAGTTTGAATGTCCAGGGTGAGTGGAATATGTTGATGTTGGAATGGTTTGAATAGGTTGAAAAATGTGGGAATTCTGTAACTTGGAAAAATGTCCAATTCATTACAATGAGAACTTCCTGGAAATTTTGGGATAAGCGGGATTATTTTTTCAAAATGCTAGAAAATGTGAATGTTCTAAAGTTGGTGTTGGATTTTTTTCAAATCGGTCAAGAAATTTTGAAATAGTAACATTTTTGATTGAGAAATGGAATTTCGGGAAAACCGGGAATTTTTCCAATTCAAAAAACATCTTTGTTTTTTTTTGTCCTGATTAAGAGGAATGTTTTGACGGTTTAAGTGGGTTAAAAAATGTGGAAGGAGTAGTCGACAGAAAGAAGGGTGGGAAAAAAAAGGTTTGAAAAAAATGGATTTCTGGGAATTCCTGGAATTTTTTTTTAACATGGAAAAATAATAGTTTGAATGCCCAGGGTGAGTGGAATATGTTGATGTTGGAATGGTTTGAATGTGAATGTGTGGAATGAGTTGGTGTTGGATTTTTTTCAAATCGGTCGAGAAATGTTGAAATAGTAACATTTTTAATTGAGAAATGGTATTATGGAATTCCTGGTATTTCAGGAAAACCAGGAATTTTTCCAGTTCAAATAACAACTTGGTTGTTTGTCCTGATTAGGAGGAATGTTTTGACTGTGGAACGGTTGAAGTGGGTTTAGAAATGTGGAAGGAGTAGTCGACAGAAAGAAGCGTAGAAAAAACGGGATTTCTGGGAATTCCTGGAATTTTTTTCAACATGGAAAAATGGTAGTTTGAATGTCCAGGGTGAGTGGAATATGTTGATGTTGGAATGGTTTGAATAAGTTGACAAATGTAGGAATCGTGCAACTTGGAAAAATGTCCCATTCATTTAAATGGTAATTTCCTGGAAATTTTGTGAAAAGCGGGATTGTTTTGAAAATGCTAAAAAAAAAAAAAAAGGTTGGTGTTGGATTGTTCAAATCGGTCGAGAAATATTGAAATAGTAACGTTTTTAATTGAGAAATGGTATTATGGAATTTCGGGAAAACCAGGAATTTTTCCAGTTCAAAAAACAACTTGGTTGTTTGTCCTGATTAAGAGGAATGTTTTGACAGTTGAACGGTTGAAGTGGGTTAAAAAATGTGGAAGGAGTAGTCGACAGAAAGAAGGGTGAAAAAAAGGGTTTGAAAAAACGGGATTCCTGGGAATTCCTGGAATTTTTTTTAACATGAAAAAATGATAGTTTGAATGTCCAGGATGAGTGGATTATGTTGATGTTGGAATGGTTTGAATAGGTTGAAAAATTTAGGAATTGTATAACTTGAAAAAATGTCCCATTCATTACCATGGGAACTCCCTGGAAATTATGGGAAAAGCAGGACTTTTTTTGAAAATGCTAGAAAATGTGAATGTTCTGAATGGTTGGTGTTGGATTTTTTCAAATCGGTCGAGAAATGTTGAAATAGTAACATTTTTGATTGAGAAATGGAATTTCGGGAAAACTGGAAATTTTTCCAGTTCAAAAAACAACTGTGAAATGATTTCTAATTTTTTTTATTTTATTTTTTTTAAATTTCCTGATTAAGAGGAATGTTTTGACAGCTGAACGGTTGAAGTGGGTTAAAAAATGTGGAAGGAGTAGTCGACAGAAAGAAGGGTGGGAAAAAAAAGGTTTGAAAAAAATGAATTTCTGGGAATTCCTGGAAAAAAATTTTAACATGGAAAAATAATAGTTTGAATGTCCAGAATGAGTGGAATATGTTGATGTTAGAATGATTTGAATAGGTTGAAAAATGTAAGAATTGTATAACTTGAAAAAATGTCCCATTCATTACCATGGGAACTCCCTGGAAATTATGGGAAAAGCGGGATTTTTTTTGAAAATGCTGGAAAATGTGACTGTTCTGAATGGTTGGTGTTGGACTTTTTCAAATCGGTCAAGAAATGTTGAAATAGTACAATTTTTAATTGAGAAATGTTAGGACAGAATTCCTGGAATTTCGGGAAAACCAGGAATTCACACAACAATAAATAGATGCATTTTGGTGTAGAAAACCATATGTATGTTTGGAGCATTCACACAACAATAAATAGATGCATTTTGGTGTAGAAAGGCATGTTTGGAGCATTCACACAACAATAAATAGATGCATTTTGGTGTAGAAAACAATATGTTTGGAGCATTCACACAACAATAAATAGATGCATTTTGAAGTAGAAAACCATATGTTTGGAGCATTCACACAACAATAAATAGATGCATTTTGGTGTAGAAAACTATATGTTTGGAGCATTCACACAACAATAAATAGATGCATTTTGATGTTGAAAACATGTTTGGAGCATTCACACAACAATAAATAGATGCATTTTGGTGTAGAAAACATGTTTGGAGCATTCACACAACAATAAATAGATGCATTTTGGTGTAGAAAACTATATGTTTGGAGCATTCACACAACAATAAATAGATGCATTTTGGTGTTGAAAACATGTTTGGAGCATTCACACAACAATAAATAGATGCATTTTGGTGTAGAAAACTATATGTTTGGAGCATTCACACAACAATAAATAGATGCATTTTGGTGTAGAAAAGCATATGTTTGGAGCATTCACACAACAATAAATAGATGCATTTTGAAGTAGAAAACCATATGTATGTTTGGAGCACTCACACAACAATAAATAGATGCATTTTGGTGTAGAAAACTATATGTTTGGAGCATTCACACAACTACAAGACGGTCATGTTTGTGCCCGGACTTAAACGTCATTATTTGACGGCAGATATTGGAGGTGTGCCAGGTGTGCAGCGTGCATTAACCTGGCGTCAGCCTCCAGTCACCAACATGCAAATGTGAAGGCAAGAATCCTGCGTGCTTAATTAGCGAGCGGGTGGCACGCTCACGTCCTGTAATGAAGCGGCCGTGTAATGACGGCTGCTTAATGTGGCTCAATGATGGGTGTCAGGGGTCTGCTTCCTCATGCTCGCCAGTTCACGGACCTCACCGCAGGGGTCCTTCTGTGTCGCCTGCATGGTGTAATGGCTTCTGATGGATTCATTACAACTATTTCCACCCCCCCCGGTGAGCTTGTTGTTCCGCTGCCTTGCAAGGGAATATTAATCTATTTGTCTTCTCTTGGCATCAGCGTGTCCCGGGAGACCATAAGAAGCAAGAAGAGGTCCGACTACAACTTGAACAAGACCAATGCACCCATCCTTACCAACACCACCCTCAACGTCATCCGCCTGGTCGGTGAGTGCATAAACATCCATGCTCCTTTCACCAGGTGGAATGGTTTGAATCGGTTGAAGAATGTGGGAATTATGGACGTTTGAAAAATGGACAATTCATTTTGAATGGGGGGGGAAAAAGGGAATTATGGGAAATCCTGGAATTTTTTTTAGAATGTTGAAGTAGACCACACAATTCCTGAACAGGCTGAATATTTGGAAGTTGGAACGGTTTGAATCAGATGTAAAATGTGGGAGTTGAGGAACTTTGAAGAATGTCCCATTTCCCAAAAAATTGGGAATTTCGGGAAAAGCGACATTTTTTGTGAAAATGGTAAAAAAAAAACTGAATGCGTTGAAATGGTTGGTATTGGAATTTTTTTTAATCGGTGGACAAATGTTGAAGAAGTAACATGTTGAATTGAATTAAATGGTATTACGTAATTCCTGGAATTTTGGAAAAAATTGGGGGGGGGGGATACTACTTTGTTTTTGTCCTGATTAAGAGGAATGTTTTGACGGTGGAACGGTTTAAATGGGTTGAAAAATGTGGAAGTAGTCGCCAAAAAAAAAAGCTGGAAATGGTGCTTTAGAAAACCAGGAATTCTGGAAAATCCTGGAATTTTGTTTAGCTTGGAAAATGACAGTTTGAATGTCCAGAATGGTGGAATATGTTGAAGGTGGAATAGTTTGAATCGGTTGAAGAATGTGGGAATTATGGAAGTTTGAAAAATGGACAATTTGTTTTAATTGGGCAAAAAGAGAAAAAAAAAGGGAATTATGGGAAATTCTGGAAAAAAAATTTAGAATTGTTGAAGTAGAGCACACAATTCCTGAACAGGCTGAATATTTGGAAGTTGGAACGGTTTGAATCAGATGTACGTTTTGAATGGGGAAAAACAGAAAAAAAAAGGGAATTATGGGAAATCCTGGAAATTTTTTTAGAATTGTTGAAGTAGACCACACAATTCCTGAACAGGCTGAATATTTGGAAGTTGGAACGGTTTGAATCAGATGTACGTTTTGAATGGGGAAAAACAGAAAAAAAAGGGAATTATGGGAAATCCTGGAATTTTTTTTAGAATTGTTGAAGTAGAGCACACAATTCCTGAACAGGCTGAATATTTGGAAGTTGGAACGGTTTGAATCAGATGTACGTTTTGAATGAGGAAAAACAGAAAAAAAAGGGAATTATGGGAAATCCTGGAATTTTTTTTAGAATTGTTGAAGTAGAGCACACAATTCCTGAACAGGCTGAATATTTGGAAGTTGGAACGGTTTGAATCAGATGTACGTTTTGAATGGGGAAAAACAGAAAAAAAAAAGGGAATTATGGGAAATCCTGGAAATTTTTTTAGAATTGTTGAAGTAGAGCACACAATTCCTGAACAGGCTGAATATTTGGAAGTTGGAACGGTTTGAATCAGATGTACGTTTTGAATGGGGAAAAACAGAAAAAAAAGGGAATTATGGGAAATCCTGGAATTTTTTTTAGAATTGTTGAAGCAGACCACACAATTCCTGAACAGGCTGAATATTTGGAAGTTGGAACGGTTTGAATCAGATGTACGTTTTGAATGGGGAAAAACAGGGAAAAAAAGGGAATTATGGGAAATCCTGGAATTTTTTTTAGAATTGTTGAAGTAGAGCACACAATTCCTGAACAGGCTGAATATTTGGAAGTTGGAACGGTTTGAATCAGATGTACGTTTTGAATGGGGAAAAACAGAAAAAAAAGGGAATTATGGGAAATCCTGGAATTTTTTTTAGAATTGTTGAAGCAGACCACACAATTCCTGAACAGGCTGAATATTTGGAAGTTGGAACGGTTTGAATCAGATGTACGTTTTGAATGGGGAAAAACAGAAAAAAAAGGGAATTATGGGAAATCCTGGAATTTTTTTTAGAATTGTTGAAGCAGACCACACAATTCCTGAACAGGCTGAATATTTGGAAGTTGGAACGGTTTGAATCAGATGTACGTTTTGAATGGGGAAAAACAGAAAAAAAAGGGAATTATGGGAAATCCTGGAAAAATTTTTAGAATTGTTGAAGCAGACCACACAATTCCTGAACAGGCTGAATATTTGGAAGTTGGAACGGTTTGAATCAGATGTACGTTTTGAATGGGGAAAAACAGGAAAAAAAAGGGAATTATGGGAAATCCTGGAATTTTTTTTAGAATTGTTGAAGTAGAGCACACAATTCCTGAACAGGCTGAATATTTGGAAGTTGGAACGGTTTGAATCAGATGTAAAATGTGGGAGTTGAGGAACTTTGAAGAATGTCCCATTTCCCCAAAAATAGGGAATTTCGGGAAAGGCGAGATTTTTTGTGAAAATGGTAAAAAACTGAATGAGTGGTTGGTGTTGGAATTTTTTTAAATCGGTGGACAAATGTTGAAGAAGTAACATGTTGAATTGAATTAAATGGTATTACGGAATTCCTAAAATTTTGGGGAAAATTGGGAATTTTTCCAGTTCAAAAAACAACTTTGTTTTTGTACTGATTAAGAGGAATGTTTTGACGGTGGAACGGTTGAAGTGGGTTGAAAAATGTGGAAGTAGTCGCCAAAAAAAAGGGTGGAAAGAGGGCTTTGTAAAACCAGGAATTCTGGAAAATCCTGGAATTTTGTTTAGCTTGGAAAATGACAGTTGGAATGTCCAGTGTGGTGGAATATGTTGAAGGTGGAATGGTTTGAATCGGTTGAAGAATGTGGGAATTATGGACGTTTGAAAAATGGACAATTCATTTTGAATGGGGAAAAACAGAAAAAAAAGGGAATTATGGGAAATCCTGGTATTTTTTTAGAATTGTTGAAGTAGACCACACAACTTCTGAACAGGCTGAATATTTGGAAGTTGGAACGGTTTGAATCAGATGTAAAATGTGGGAGTTGAGGAACTTTGAAGAATGTCCCATTTCCCAAAAAATTGGGAATTTCGGGAAAAGCGAGATTTTTTGTGAAAATGGTAAAAAACTGAATGAGTGGTTGGTGTTGGAATTTTTTTAATCGGTGGACAAATGTTGAAGAAGTAACATGTTGAATTGAATTAAATGGTATTATGTAATTCCTGGAATTTTGGGGAAAATTGGGAATTTTTCCAGTTCAAAAAACTACTTTTTTTTGTACTGATTTAGAGGAATGTTTTGACGGTGAAACGGTTGAAGTGGGTTGAAAAATGTGGAAGTAGTCGCCAAAAAAAGGGGGGGAAATAGGGCTTTGGAAAACCAGGAATTCTGGAAAATCCTGGAATTTTGTTTAACTTGGAAAATGACAGTTCAAATGTCCAGAATGGTGGAATATGTTGAGGTGGAATGGTTTGAATCGGTTGAAGAATGTAGGAATTATGGACGTTTGAAAGATGGACAATTCATTTTGAATGGGGGAAAAAAAGGGAATTATGGGAAATCCTGGAATTTTTTTTAGAATTGTTGAAGCAGACCACACAATTCCTGAACAGGCTGAATATTTGGAAGTTGGAACGGTTTGAATCAGATGTAAAATGTGGGAGTTGAGGAACTTTGAAGAATGTCCCATTTCCCAAAAAATTGGGAATTTCGGGAAAAGCGAGATTTTTTGTGAAAATGGTAAAAAACTGAATGAGTGGTTGGTGTTGGAATTTTTTTAATCGGTGGACAAATGTTGAAGAAGTAACATGTTGAATTGAATTAAATGGTATTATGTAATTCCTGGAATTTTGGGGAAAATTGGGAATTTTTCCAGTTCAAAAAACTACTTTTTTTTGTACTGATTAAGAGGAATGTTTTGACGGTGAAACGGTTGAAGTGGGTTGAAAAATGTGGAAGTAGTCGCCAAAAAAAGGGGGGGAAATAGGGCTTTGGAAAACCAGGAATTCTGGAAAATCCTGGAATTTTGTTTAACTTGGAAAATGACAGTTCAAATGTCCAGAATGGTGGAATATGTTGAGGTGGAATGGTTTGAATCGGTTGAAGAATGTGGGAATTATGGAAGTTTGAAAAATGGACAATTCGTTTTAATTGGGGAAAAAGAGAAAAAAAAAGGGAATTATGGGAAATCCTGGAATTTTTTTAGAATTGTTGAAGTAGACCACACAATTTCTGAACAGGCTGAATATTTGGAAGTTGGAACGGTTTGAATCAGATGTCAAATGTGGGAGTTGAGGAACTTTGAAGAATGTCCCATTTCTCAAAAAATTGGGAATTTCGGGAAAAGCGAGATTTTTTGTGAAAATGGTAAAAAACTGAATGAGTTGAAATGGTTGGTGTTGGAATGTTTTAAATCGGTGGACAAATGTTGAAGAAATAACATGTGGAATTGAATTAAATGGTATTATGTAATTCCTGGAATTTTGGGAAAAATTGGGAATTTTTCCAGTTCAAAAAACAACTTTGTTTTTGTACTGATTAAGAGGAATGTTTTGACGGTGGAACGGTTGAAGTGGGTTGACAAATGTGAAAGTAGTCGCCAAAAAAAAAGGGTGGAAATAGGGTTTTGGAAAACCAGGAATTCTGGAAAATCCTGGAATTTTTTTTTACTTGGAAAATGACAGTTTGAATGTCCAGAATGGTGGAATATGTTAAAGGTGGAATGGTTTGAATCAGATGTCAAATGTGGGAGTTGTGGAACTTTGAAGAATGTCCCATTTCCCAAAAAATTGGGAATTTCGGGAAAAGTGAGAATTTTTTTAAAAATGGTAAAAAACTGAATGAGTTGAAATGGTTGGTGTTGGAATTTTTTAAATCGGTGGACAAATGTTGAAGAAGTAACATGTTGAATTGAATTAAATGGTATTACGGAATTCCTGGAATTTTGGGAAAATTGGGAATTTTTCCAGTTCAAAAAACTACTTTGTTTTTGTCCTGATTAAGAGGAATGTTTTGACGGTGGAACGGTTGAAGTGGGTTGAAAAATGTGGAAGTAGTCGCCAAAAAAAAGGGGTGGAGATAGGGCTTTGGAAAACCAGGAATTCTGGAAAATCCTGGAATTTTGTTTAGCTTGGAAAATGACAGTTTGAATGTCCAGAATGGTGGAATATGTTGAGGTGGAATGGTTTGAATCGGTTGAAGAATGTAGGAATTATGGACGTTTGAAAGATGGACAATTCATTTTGAATGGGGGAAAAAAAGGGAATTATGGGAAATCCTGGAATTTTTTTTAGAATTGTTGAAGCAGACCACACAATTCCTGAATATTCCTGAATATTTGGAAGTTGGAACGGTTTGAATCAGATGTAAAATGTGGGAGTTGAGGAACTTTGAAGAATGTCCCATTTCCCAAAAAATTGGGAATTTCGGGAAAAGCGAGATTTTTTGTGAAAATGGTAAAAAACTGAATGAGTTGAAATGGTTGGTGTTGGAATTTTTTTAATCGGTGGACAAATGTTGAAGAAGTAACATGTTGAATTGAATTAAATGGTATTATGTAATTCCTGGAATTTTGGGGAAAATTGGGAATTTTTCCAGTTCAAAAAACTACTTTTTTTTGTACTGATTAAGAGGAATGTTTTGACGGTGAAACGGTTGAAGTGGGTTGAAAAATGTGGAAGTAGTCGCCAAAAAAAGGGGGGGAAATAGGGCTTTGGAAAACCAGGAATTCTGGAAAATCCTGGAATTTTGTTTAACTTGGAAAATGACAGTTCAAATGTCCAGAATGGTGGAATATGTTGAGGTGGAATGGTTTGAATCGGTTGAAGAATGTGGGAATTATGGAAGTTTGAAAAATGGACAATTCGTTTTAATTGGGGAAAAAGAGAAAAAAAAAGGGAATTATGGGAAATCCTGGAATTTTTTTAGAATTGTTGAAGTAGACCACACAATTTCTGAACAGGCTGAATATTTGGAAGTTGGAACGGTTTGAATCAGATGTCAAATGTGGGAGTTGAGGAACTTTGAAGAATGTCCCATTTCTCAAAAAATTGGGAATTTCGGGAAAAGCGAGATTTTTTGTGAAAATGGTAAAAAACTGAATGAGTTGAAATGGTTGGTGTTGGAATGTTTTAAATCGGTGGACAAATGTTGAAGAAATAACATGTGGAATTGAATTAAATGGTATTATGTAATTCCTGGAATTTTGGGAAAAATTGGGAATTTTTCCAGTTCAAAAAACAACTTTGTTTTTGTACTGATTAAGAGGAATGTTTTGACGGTGGAACGGTTGAAGTGGGTTGAAAAATGTGAAAGTAGTCGCCAAAAAAAAAGGGTGGAAATAGGGTTTTGGAAAACCAGGAATTCTGGAAAATCCTGGAATTTTGTTTAACTTGGAAAATGACAGTTTGAATGTCCAGAATGGTGGAATATGTTGAAGGTGGAATGGTTTGAATCGGTTGAAGAATGTGGGGATTATGGAAGTTTGAAAAATGGACTATTTGTTTTAATTGGGGAAAAAGAGAAAAAAAAGGGAATTATGGGAAATCCTGGAATTTTTTTAAGAATGTTGAAGTAGACCACACAATTCCTGAACAGGCTGAATATTTGGAAGTTGGAACGGTTTGAATCAGATGTAAAATGTGGGAGTTGTGGAACTTTGAAGAATGTCCCATTTCCCAAAAAATTGGGAATTTTGGGAAAAGCGAGATTTTTTGTGAAAATGGTAAAAAACTGAATGAGTTGAAATGGTTGGTGTTGGAATTTTTTTTAATCGGTGGACAAATGTTGAAGAAGTAACATGTTGAATTAAATTAAATGTTATTACGTAATTCCTGGAATTTTGGAAAAAATTGGGGGGGAAAAAAACTACTTTGTTTTTGTCCTGATTAAGAGGAATGTTTTGACGGTGGAACGGTTGAAGTGGGTTGAAAAATGTGGAAGGAGTCACCAAAAAAATAAAGTGGAGATAGGGCTTTGGAAAACCAGGAATTCTGGAAAATCCTGGAATTTTGTTTAACCTGGAAAATGACAGTTCAAATGTCCAGTATGGTGGAATATGTTGAAGGTGGAATGGTTTGAATCGGTTGAAGAATGTGGGAATTATGGAAGTTTGAAAAATGGATAATTTGTTTTAATTGGGGAAAAAGAGAAAAAAAAGGGAATTATGGGAAATCCTGGAATTTTTTTTAGAATTGTTGAAGCAGACCACACAATTCCTGAATAGGCTGAATATTTGGAAGTTGCAACGGTTGGAATCAGATGTAAAATGTGGGAGTTGAGGAACTTTGAAGAATGTCCCATTTCCCAAAAAATTGGGAATTTTGGGAAAAGCGAGATTTTTTGTGAAAATGGTAAAAAACTGAATGAGTTGAAATGGTTGGTGTTGGACTTTTTTTTAATCGGTGGACAAATGTTGAAGAAGTAACATGTTGAATTGAATTAAATGGTATTACGGAATTCCTGGAATTTTGGAAAAAATTGGGGGGGAAAAAACTACTTTGTTTTTGTCCTGATTAAGAGGAATGTTTTGACGGTGGAACGGTTGAAGTGGGTTGAAAAATGTGGAAGTAGTCGCCACAAAAAAGGGTGGAAATAGGGCTTTGGAAAACCAGGAATTCTGGAAAATCCTGGAATATTGTTTGACTTGGAAAATGACAGTTTGAATGTCCAGAATGGTGGAATATGTTGAAGGTGGAATGGTTTGAATCGGTTGAAGAATGTGGAAATTATGGAAGTTTGAAAAATGTACAATTCATTTTGAATGGGGGAAAAAAAGGGAATTATGGAAATCCTGGAATTTTTTATAGAATTGTTGAAGTAGAGCACACAATTCCTGAACAGGCTGAATATTTGGAAGTTGGAACGGTTTGAATCAGATGTAAAATGTGGGAGTTGAGGAACTTTGAAGAATGTCCCATTTCCCAAAAAATTGGGAATTTTGGGAAAAGCGAGATTTTTTGTGAAAATGGTAAAAAACTGAATGAGTTGAAATGGTTGGTGTTGGAATGTTTTAAATCGGTGGACAAATGTTGAAGAAGTAACATGTTGAATTGAATTAAATGGTATTATGTAATTCATGGAATTTTAGGGAAAATTGGGAATTTTTCCAGTTCAAAAAACTACTTTTTTGTACTGATTAAGAGGAATGTTTTGACGGTGAAACGGTTGAAAAACGTGGAAGTAGTCGCCAAAAACAGGGTGGAAATAGGGCTTTGGAAAACCAGGAATTCTGTAAAATCCTGGAATTTTGTTTAACTTGGAAAATGACAGTTTGAATGTCCAGAATGGTGGAATATGTTGAAGGTGGAATGGTTTGAATCGGTTGAAGAATGTGGGAATTATGGACATTTGAAAAATGGACAATTCATTTTGAATGGGGGGGAAAAAGGGAATTATGGGAAATCCTGGAATTTTTTTTAGAATGTTGAAGTAGACCACACAATTCCTGAACAGGCTGAATATTTGGAAGTTGGAACGGTTTGAATCAGATGTAAAATGTGAGAGTTGAGGAACTTTGAAGAATGTCCCATTTCCCCAAAAATTGGGAATTTCGGGAAAAGCGAGATTTTTTATGAAAATGGTAAAAAACTGAATGAGTTGAAATGGTTGGTGTTGGAACGTTTTAAATCGGTGGACAAATGTTGAAGAAGTAACATGTTGAATTGAATTAAATGGTATTACGGAATTCCTGGAATTTTGGGAAAATTAGGAATTTTTCCAGTTCAAAAAACAACTTTGTTTTTGTAGTGATTAAGAGGAATATTTTGACGGTGGAACGGTTGAAGTGGGTTGAAAAATGTGGAAGGAGTCGCCAAACAAAAGGGTGGAAATAGGGCTTTGGAAAACCAGGAATTCTGGAAAATCCTGGAATTTTGTTTAACTTGGAATATGACTATTTGAATGTCCAAAATGGTGGAATATGTTAAAGGTGGAATGGTTTGAATTGGTTGAAGAATGTGGGAATTATGGAAGTTTGAAAAATGGACAATTTGTTTTAATTGGGGAAAAAGAGAGAAAAAAGGGAATTATGGGAAATACTGGAATTTTTTTTCGAATTGTTAAAGTAGAGCACACAATTCCTAAACAGGCAGAATATTTGGAAGTTGGAACGGTTTGAATCAGATGTAAAATGTGGGAGTTGTGGAACTTTGAAAAATGTCCCATTTCTCAAAAAATTGGGAATTTCGGGAAAAGCGAGATTTTTTGTGAAAATGGTAAAAAACTGAATGAGTTGAAATGGTTGGTGTTGGAATTTTTTTAATCGGTGGACAAATGTTGAAGAAGTAACATGTTGAATTGAATTAAATGGTATTATGTAATTCCTGGAATTTTGGGGAAAATTGGGAATTTTTCCAGTTCAAAAAACTACTTTTTTTTGGTACTGATTAAGAGGAATGTTTTGACGGTGGAACGGTTGAAGTGGGTTGAAAAATGTGGAAGGAGTCGCCAAAAAAATAGAGTGGAGATAGGGGTTTGGAAAACCAGGAATTCCGGAAAATCCTGGAATTTTGTTTAGCTTGGAAAATGACAGTTTGAATGTCCAGAATGGTGGAATATGTTGAAGGTGGAATGGTTTGAATCGGTTGAAGAATGTGGGAATTATAGAAGTTTGAAAAATGGACAATTTGTTTTAATTGGGGAAAAAGAGGGAAAAAAAGGGAATTATGGGAAATCCTGGATTTTTTTTTTAGAATTGTTAAAGTAGAGCACACAATTTCTGAACAGGCTGAATATTTGGAAGTTGGAACGGTTTGAATCAGATGTAAAATGTGGGAGTTGAGGAACTTTGAAGAATGTCCCATTTCCCAAAAAATTGGGAATTTCTTGAAAAGCGAGAATTTTTTTGAAAATGGTAAAAAACTGAATAAGTTAAATTGAAATGATTAGTGTTGGAATTTTTTTAACCGGTGGACAAATGTTGAAGAAGTAACATGTTGAATTGAATTAAATGGTATTACGTAATTCCTGGAATTTTGGGAAAAATTGGGAATTTTTCCAGTTCAAAAAACAACTTTGTTTTTGTCCTGATTAAGAGGAATGTTTTGGCGGTGGAACGGTTGAAGTGGGTTGAAAAATGTGGAAGGAGTCGCCAAAAAAAAGGGTGGAAATAGGGCTTTGGAAAACCAGGAATTCTGGAAAATCCTGGAATTTTGTTTAACTTGGAAAATGACAGTTAGAATGTCCAGAATGGTGGAATATGTTGAAGGTGGAATGGTTTGAATCGGTTGAAGAAGGTGGGAATTATAGAAGTTTGAAAAATGGACAATTTGTTTTAATTGGGGAAAAAGAGAAAACAAAGGGAATTATGGGAAATCCTGGAATTTTTTTTAGAATTGTTAGAGTAGAGCACACAATTCCTGAACAGGCTGAATATTTGGAAGTTGGAACGGTTTGAATCAGATGTAAAATGTGGGAGTTGTGGAACTTTGAAGAATGTCCCATTTCCCCAAAAATTGGGAATTTTGGGAAAAGCGAGATTTTTTGTGAAAATGGTAAAAAACTGAATGAGTTGAAATGGTTGGTGTTGGAATGTTTTAAATCTGTGGACAAATGTTGAAGAAGTAACATGTTGAATTCAATGGTATTACGGAATTTCTGCAATTTGGGGAAAATTGGGAATTTTTCCAGTTCAAAAAACTACTTTGTTTTTGTACTGATTAAGAGTTATGTTTTGACGGTGGAACGGTTGAAGTGGGTTGAAAAATGTGGAGGGAGTCGCCAAAAAAAGGGTGGAAATAGGGCTTTGGAAAACCAGGAATTCTGGAAAATCCTGGAATTTTGTTTAACTTGGAAAATGACAGTTTGAATGTCCAGAATGGTGGAATATGTTGAAGGTGGAATGGTTTGAATCGGTTGAAGAATGTGGGAATTATGGAAGTTTGAAAAATGGACAATTTGTTTTAATTGGGGAAAAAGAGAAAAAAAAAAGGAATTATGGGAAATCCTGGAATTTTTTTTAGAATTGTTAAAGTAGAGCATACAATTTCTGAACAGGCTGAATATTTGGAAGTTGGAATGGTTGGAATCAGATGTAAAATGTGGGAGTTGTGGAACTTTGAAAAATGTCCCATTTCCCAAAAAATTGGGAATTTTGGGAAAAGCGAGATTTTTTGTGAAAATGGTAAAAAACTGAATGAGTTGAAATGGTTGGTGTTGGAATGTTTTAAATCTGTGGACAAATGTTGAAGAAGTAACATGTTGAATTGAATTAAATGGTATTACGGAATTCCTGGAATTTTGGGAAAATTGGGAATTTTTCCAGTTCAAAAAACTACTTTGTTTTTGTCCTGATTAAGAGTTATGTTTTGACGGTGGAACAGTTGAAGTGGGTTGAAAAATTTGGAAGTAGTCGCCAAAAAAAAAAGGGTGTAAATAGGGTTTTGGAAAACCAGGAATTCTGGAAAATCCTGGAATTTTGTTTAGCTTGGAAAATGACAGTTTGAATGTCCAGAATGGTGGAATATGTTGAAGGTGGAATGGTTTGAATCGGTTGAAGAATGTGGGAATTATGGAAGTTTGAAAAATGGACAATTTGTTTTAATTGGGGAAAAAGAGAAAAAAAAGGGAATTATGGGAAATCCTGGAATTTTTTTTAGAATTGTTAGAGTAGAGCACACAATTCCTAAACAGGCTGAATATTTGGAAGTTGGAACGGTTTGAATCAGATGTAAAATGTGGGAGTTGAGGAACTTTGAAAAATGTCCCATTTCCCAAAAAATTGGGAATTTGGGGAAAAGCAAGATTTTTTGTGAAAATGGTAAAAAACTGAACGAGTTGAAATGGTTGGTGGTGGAATGTTTTAAATCGGTGGACAAATGTTGAAGAAATAACATGTGGAATTGAATTAAATGGTATTATGTAATTCCTGGAATTTTGGGGAAATTGGGAATTTTTCCAGTTCAAAAAACAATTTTGTTTTTGTACTGATTAAGAGGAATGTTTTGACGGTGGAACGGTTGAAGTGGGTTGAAAAATGTGGAAGGAGTCACCAAAAAAATAAAGTGGAGATAGGGCTTTGGAAAACCAGGAATTCTGGAAAATCCTGGAATTTTGTTTAACCTGGAAAATGACAGTTCAAATGTCCAGAATGGTGGAATATGTTGAAGGTGGAATGGTTTGAATCGGTTGAAGAATGTGGGAATTATGGACGTTTGAAAAATGGACAATTAATTTTGAATGGGGGGGAAAAAGGGAATTATGGGAAATCCTGGAATTTTTTTTAGAATGTTGAAGTAGACCACACAATTCCTAAACAGGCTGAATATTTGGAAGTTGGAACGGTTTGAATCAGATGTAAAATGTGGGAGTTGAGGAACTTTGAAGAATGTCCCATTTCCCAAAAAATTGGGAATTTCGGGAAAAGCGAGATTTTTTGTGAAAATGGTAAAAAACTGAATGAGTTGAAATGGTTGGTGTTGGAATTTTTTTTAATCGGTGGACAAATGTTGAAGAAGTAACATGTTGAATTGAATTAAATGGTATTACGGAATTCCTGCAATTTTGGGAAAATTGGGAATTTTTCCAGTTAAAAAAACTACTTTGTTTTTGTCCTGATTAAGAGGAATGTTTTGACGGTGGAACGGTTGAAGTGGGCTGAAAAATGTGGAAGTAGTCGCCAAACAAAAAGGGTGGAAATAGGGCTTTGGAAAACCAGGAATTCTGGAAAATCCTGGAATTTTTTTTAACTTGGAAAATGACAGTTTGAATGTCCAGAATGGTGGAATATGTTGAAGGTGGAATGGTTTGAATCGGTTGAAGAATGTGGGAATTATAGAAGTTTGAAAAATGGACAATTTGTTTTAATTGGGGAAAAAGAGAAAAAAAAGGGAATTATGGGAAATCCTGGATTTTTTTTTAGAATTGTTGAAGTAGAGCACACAATTCCTGAACAGGCTGAATATTTGAAAGTTGGAACGGTTTGAATCAAATGTAAAATGTGGGAGTTGAGGAACTTTGAAGAACGTCCCATTCCCCCAAAAATTGGGAATTTCGGGAAAAGTGAGATTTTTTGTGAAAATGGTAAAAAACTGAATGAGTTGAAATGGTTGGTGTTGGAATGTTTTAAATCGGTGGACAAATGTTGAAGAAGTAACATGTTGAATTGAATTCAATGGTATTACGGAATTCCTGCAATTTTGGGAAAATTGGGAATTTTTCCAGTTCAAAAAACAATTTTGTTTTTGTACTGATTAAGAGGAATGTTTTGACGGTGGAACGGTTGAAGTGGGTTGAAAAATGTGGAAGGAGTCGCCAAACAAAAGGGTGGAAATGGGGCTTTGGAAAACCAGGAATTCTGGAAAATCCTGAAATTTTGTTTAGCTTGGAAAATGACAGTTTGAATGTCCAGAATGGTGGAATATGTTGAAGGTGGAATGGTTTGAATCGGTTGAAGAAGGTGGGAATTATGGAAGTTTGAAAAATGGACAATTTGTTTTAATTGGGGAAAAAGAGAAAAAAAAGGTAATTATGGGAAATCCTGGAAAAATGTTTCGAATTGTTGAAGTAGAGCACACAATTCCTGAACAGGCTGAATATTTGGATGTTGGAACGGTTTGAATCAGATGTAAAATGTGGGAGTTGAGGAACTTTGAAGAATGTCCCATTTCCCCCCAAAATTGGGAATTTTGGGAAAAGCGAGTTTTTTTGTGAGAATGGTAAAAAAACTGAATGAGTTGAAATGGTTGGTGTTGGACTTTTTTAATCGGTGGACAAATGTTGAAGAAGTAACATGTTGAATTGAATTAAATGGTATTACGGAATTCCTGGAATTTTGGAAAAAATTGGGGGGGAAAAAACTACTTTGTTTTTGTCCTGATTAAGAGGAATGTTTTGACGGTAGAACGGTTGAAGTGGGTTGAAAAATGTGGAAGGAGTCGCCAAAAAAAAGGGTGGAAATAGGGCTTTGGAAAACCAGGAATTCTGGAAAATCCTGGAATTTTGTTTAGCTTGGAAAATGACTGTTTGAATGTCCAGAATGGTGGAATATGTTGAAGGTGGAATGGTTTGAATCGGTTGAAGAAGGTGGGAATTATAGAAGTTTAAAAAATGGACATTTTGTTTTAATTGGGGAAAAAGAGAAAAAAAAGGGAATTATGGGAAATCCTGGAATTTCTTTTAGAATTGTTAAAGTAGACCACACAATTCCTAAACAGGCTGAATATTTGGAAGTTGGAACGGTTTGAATCAGATGTAAAATGTGGGAGTTGTGGAACTTTGAAGAATGTCCCATTTCCCCCCAAAATTGGGAATTTTGGGAAAAGCGAGTTTTTTTGTGAGAATGGTAAAAAAACTGAATGAGTTGAAATGGTTGGTGTTGGACTTTTTTAATCGGTGGACAAATGTTGAAGAAGTAACATGCTGAATTGAATTAAATGGTATTATGTAATTCCTGGAATTTTGGAAAAAATTGGGGGGGGGGAAACGACTTTGTTTTTGTGCTGATTAAGAGGAATGTTTTGACGGTGGAACGGTTGAAATGGGTTGAAAAATGTGGAAATAGTCGCCCAAAAAAAGGGTGGAAATAGGGCTTTGGAAAACCAGGAATTCTGGAAAATCCTGGAATTTTGTTTAGCTTGGAAAATGACAGTTTGAATGTCCAGAATGGTGGAATATGTTGAAGGTGGAATGGTTTGAATCGGTTGAAGAATGTGGGAATTATGGAAGTTTGAAAAATGGACTATTTGATTTAATTGGGGAAAAAGAGAAAAAAAAGGGAATTATGGGAAATCCTGGAATTTTTTTTAGAATTGTTAGAGTAGAGCACTCAATTCCTAAACAGGCTGAATATTTGGAAGTTGGAACGGTTTGAATCAGATGTAAAATGTGGAAGTTGAGGAACTTTGAAGAATTTCCCAAAAAATTGGGAATTTGGGGAAAAGCGAGATTTTTTTGTGAAAATGGTAAAAAACTGAATGAGTTGAAATGGTTGGTGTTGGACTTTTTTAATCGGTGGACAAATGTTGAAGAAGTAACATGTTGAATTGAATTAAATGGTATTACGTAATTCCTGGAATTTTGGGAAAACTGGGAATTTTTCCAGTTCAAAAAACAACTTTGTTTTTGTACTGATTAAGAGTTATGTTTTGACGGTGGAACGGTTGAAATGGGTTGAAAAATGTGGAAGTAGTCGCCAAAAAAAAGGGTGGAAATAGGGCTTTGGAAAACCAGGAATTCTGGAAAATCCTGGAATTTTGTTTAACTTGGAAAACGACAGTTTGAATGTCCAGAATGGTGGAATATGTTGAAGGTGGAATGGTTTGAATCGGTTGAAGAATGTGGGAATTATGGAAGTTTGAAAAATGTACTATTTGTTTTAATTGGGGAAAAAGAGGGAAAAAAGGGAATTATGGGAAATCCTGGAAAAAAATTTAGAATTGTTGAAGTAGAGCACACAATTCCTGAACAGGCTGAATATTTGGAAGTTGGAACAGTTTGAATCAGATGTAAAATGTGGGAGTTGTGGAACTTTGAAGAATGTCCCATTTCCAAAAAAAATGGGAATTTGGGGAAAAGCGAGAATTTCTTTGAAAATGGTAAAAAACTGAATGAGTTGAAATGGTTGGTGTTGGAATTTTTTAAATCGGTGGACAAATGTTGAAGAAATAACATGTGGAATTGAATTAAATGGTATTATGTAATTCCTGGAATTTTGGGAAAATTGGGAATTTTTCCAGTTCAAAAAACAACTTTATTTTTGTACTGATTAAGAGGAATGTTTTGACGGTGAAATGGTTGAAGTGGGTTGAAAAATGTGGAAGGAGTCGCCAAAAAAAAGGGTGGTAATAGGGCTTTGGAAAACCAGGAATTCTGGAAAATCCTGGAATTTTGTTTAACTTGGAAAATGACAGTTTGAATGTCCAGAATGGTGGAATATGTTGAAGGTGGAATGGTTTGAATCGGTTGAAGAATGTGGGAATTATGGAAGTTTGAAAAATGGACAATTTGTTTTAATTGGGGAAAAAGAGAAAAAAAAGGGAAGTATGGGAAATCCTGGAATTTTTTTTAGAATTGTTAAAGTAGACCACACAATTCCTAAACAGGCTGAATATTTGGAAGTTGGAACGGTTTGAATCAGATGTAAAATGTGGGAGTTGAGGAACTTTGAAGAATGTCCCATTTCCCCCAAAATTGGGAATTTTGGGAAAAGCGAGATTTTTTGTGAAAATGGTAAAAAAAACTGAATGAGTTGAAATGGTTGGTGTTGGAATTTTTTTTAATCGGTGGACAAATGTTGAAGAAGTAACATGTTGAATTAAATTAAATGTTATTACGTAATTCCTGGAATTTTGGAAAAAATTGGGGGGGGAAAAAACTACTTTGTTTTTGTCCTGATTAAGAGGAATGTTTTGACGGTGGAACGGTTGAAGTGGGTTGAAAAATGTGGAAGGAGTCGCCAAAAAAAAGGGTGGAAATAGGACTTTGGAAAACCAGGAATTCTGGAAAATCCTGGAATTTTGTTTAGCTTGGAAAATGACAGTTGGAATGTCCAGAATGGTGGAATATGTTGAAGGTGGAATGGTTTGAATCGGTTGAAGAATGTGGGAATTATGGAAGTTTGAAAAATGGACTATTTGTTTTAATTGGGGAAAAAGAGAAAAAAAAAAAGGAATAATGGGAAATCTTGGAATTTTTTTTTAAATTGTTAAAGTAGAGCATACAATTTCTGAACAGGCTGAATATTTGGAAGTTGGAACGGTTTGAATCAGATGTAAAATGTGGGAGTTGTGGAACTTTGAAAAATGTCCCATTTCCCAAAAAATTGGGAATTTTGGGAAAAGCGAGATTTTTTGTGAAAATGGTAAAAAACTGAATGAGTTGAAATGATTAGTGTTGGAATTTTTTAAATCGGTGGACAAATGTTACATGTTGAATTGAATTAAATGGTATTATGGAATTCCTGGAATTTTGGGAAAAATTGGGAATTTTTCCAGTTCAAAAAACAACTTTGTTTTTGTACTGATTAAGAGGAATGTTTTGACGGTGGAACGGTTGAAGTGGGTTGAAAAATGTGGAAGGAGTCGCCAAACAAAAGGGTGGAAATAGGGCTTTGGAAAACCAGGAATTTTGGACAATCCTGGAATTTTGTTTAGCTTGGAAAATGACAGTTTGAATGTCCAGAATGGTGGAATATGTTGAAGGTGGAATGGTTTGAATCGGTTGAAGAATGTGGGAATTATGGACGTTTGAAAAATGGACAATTTGTTTTAATTGGGGAAAAAGAGAAAAAAAAGGGAATTATGGAAATCCTGGAATTTTTTTTTAGAATTGTTGAAGTAGACCACACAATTCCTGAACAGGCTGAATATTTGGAAGTTGGAACGGTTTGAATCAGACGTAAAATGTGGGAGTTGAGGAACTTTGAAGAATGTCCCATTTCCCAAAAAATTGGGAATTTCGGGAAAAGCGAGATTTTTTGTGAAAATGGTAAAAAAAAACTGTATGCGTTGAAATGGTTGGTGTTGGAATTTTTTAAATCGGTGGACAAATGTTGAAGAAGTAACATGTTGAATTTAATTAAATGGTATTACGGAATTCCTGGAATTTTGGGAAAATTGGGAATTTTTCCAGTTCAAAAAACAACTTTGTTTTTGTCCTGATTAAGAGGAATGTTTTGACGGTGGAACGGTTGAAGTGGGTTGAAAAATGTGGAAGTAGTCGCCAAAAAAACAGGGTGGAAATAGGGCTTTGGAAAACCAGGAATTCTGGAAAATCCTGGAATTTTTTTTAACTTGGAAAATGACAGTTTGAATGCCCAGAATGGTGGAATATGTTGAAGGTGGAATGGTTTGAATCGGTTGAAGAATGTGGGAATTATGGAAGTTTGAAAAATGGACAATTCATTTTGAATGGGGGGGGAAAGGGAATTATGGGAAATCCTGGAATTTTTTTAGAATTGTTGAAGTAGACCACACAATTCCTAAACAGGCAGAATATTTGGAAGTTGGAACGGTTTGAATCAGATGTAAAATGTGGGAGTTGTGGAACTTTGAAAAATGTCCCATTTCCCAAAAAATTGGGAATTTTGGGAATAGCGAGAATTTTTTTGAAAATGGTAAAAAACGGAATAAGTTAACTTGAAATGATTAGTGTTGGAATTTTTTAAATCGGTGGACAAATGTTACATGTTGAATTGAATTAAATGGTATTCTGGAAATTCCTGGAATTTTGGGGAAAATTGGGAATTTTTCCATTTCAAAAAACAATTTTGTTTTTGTCCTGATTAAGAGGAATGTTTTGACTGTGGAACGGTTGAAGTGGGTTGAAAAATGTGGAAGGAGTCGCCAAAAAAAAGGGTGGAAATAGGGCTTTGGAAAACCAGGAATTCTGGAAAATCCTGGAATTTTGTTTAGCTTGGAAAATGACAGTTTGAATGTCCAGAATGGTGGAATATGTTGAAGGTGGAATGGTTTGAATCGGTTGAAGAATGTGGGAATTATGGAAGTTTGAAAAATGGACTATTTGTTTTAATTGGGGGAAAAAGAGAAAAAAAAGGGAATTATGGGAAATCCTCGAATTTTTTTTAGAATTGTTAAAGTAGAGCACACAATTCCTAAACAGGCTGAATATTTGGAAGTTGGAACGGTTTGAATCAGATGTAAAATGTGGGAGTTGAGGAACTTTGAAGAATGTCCCATTTCCCCAAAAATTGGGAATTTCGGGAAAAGCGAGATTTTTTGTGAAAATGGTAAAAAACTGAATGAGTTGAAATGGTTGGTGTTGGAATTTTTTTTAATCGGTGGACAAATGTTGAAGAAGTAACATGTTGAATTAAATTAAATGTTATTACGTAATTCCTGGAATTTTGGAAAAAATTGGGGGGAAAAAAACTACTTTGTTTTTGTCCTGATTAAGAGGAATGTTTTGACGGTGGAACGGTTGAAGTGGGTTGAAAAATGTGGAAAGAGTCGCCAAAAAAAAGGGTGGAAATAGGACTTTGGAAAACCAGGAATTCTGGAAAATCCTGGAATTTTGTTTAGCTTGGAAAATGACAGTTGGAATGTCCAGAATGGTGGAATATGTTGAAGGTGGAATGGTTTGAATCGGTTGAAGAATGTGGGAATTATGGAAGTTTGAAAAATGGACTATTTGTTTTAATTGGGGAAAAAGAGAAAAAAAAGGGAATTATGGGAAATCCTGGAATTTTTTTTAGAATTGTTGAAGTAGAGCACACAATTCCTGAACAGGCTGAATATTTGGAAGTTGGAACGGTTTGAATCAGATGTAAAATGTGGGAGTTGTGGAACTTTGAAGAATGTCCCATTTCCCCAAAAATTGGGAATTTCGGGAAAAGCGAGAATTTTTTTGAAAATGGTAAAAAACTGAATAAGTTAACTTGAAATGATTAGTGTTGGAATTTTTTAAATCGGTGGACAAATGTTGAAGAAGTAACATGTTGAATTGAATTAAATGGTATTACGGAATTCCTGCAATTTTGGGAAAATTGGGAATTTTTCCAGTTCAAAAAACAATTTTGTTTTTGTACTGATTAAGAGGAATGTTTTGACGGTGGAACGGTTGAAGTGGGTTGAAAAATGTGGAAGGAGTCACCAAAAAAATAAAGTGGAGATAGGGCTTTGGAAAACCAGGAATTCTGGAAAATCCTGGAATGTTGTTTAACTTGGAAAATGACAGTTTGAATGTCCAGAATGGTGGAATATGTTGAAGGTGGAATGGTTTGAATCGGTTGAAGAATGTGGGAATTATGGAAGTTTGAAAAATGGACTATTTGTTTTAATTGGGGAAAAAGAGAAAAAAAGGGAATTATGGGAAATCCTGGACATTTTTTTAGAATTGTTGAAGTAAAGCACACAATTTCTGAACAGGCTGAATATTTGGAAGTTGGAACGGTTTGAATCAGATGTCAAATGTGGAAGTTGAGGAACTTTGAAGAATTTCCCAAAAAATTGGGAATTTGGGGAAAAGCAAGATTTTTTGTAAAAAACTGAATGACTTGACTGGCCTGCACAGAGTCCTGACCTGAACCCGATAGAACACCTTTGGGACGAATTAGAACGGAGGCCTTTTTCACCAACATCAGTGTGTGACCTCACCAATGCGCTTTTGGAAGAATGGTGGAAAATTCCTATAAACACACTCCGCAACCTTGTGGACAGCCTTCCCAGAAGAGTTGAAGCTATAATAGCTGCAAAAGGTCATATTGAAGCCTATGGGTTAGGAATGGGATGGCACTTCAAGTTCATATGTGAGTCAAGGCAATATAGTGTATGTGATAATGGGGGGTATGGTTCATCGGGGTATTGTTTTTAACTTTGCGTTGCATTTCTTTTATGTATGAAAAGCACTTCATAAATAAAGTTGAAATGATTGATTGTGTATCTGCAATGCAAAAGAGATGCTAATGTTTTTGTCCTTGTAGGAAAGTACATGCAGATGATGAACATCCTCAAGCCCATCGCCTTCGATGTCATCCACTGTGTGTCGCAGCTCTTTGACTACTACCTCTTCGCAGTCTACACCCTCTTTGGACGAAATGACATGGTACAGTGACTTCTTTCAAATGACTTTATTTTTTTTATTTTTTACATCAGGCCCTTACATGGCTGCACACAAAAGAGAGGTTGTGTGAACTAAATATTCTGCACCACTGACACAGAAAAAAAGTGTCCCTCAGTTTGAGGGATGGCTACACCAGGGTTGATGTACTATAACTGTTAGAGCTTAGGGAGGGAGAATCCCATCTTGCTGATTTACAACCTCACGGGTGAATTGTTCCCTTATTTTAACTCTCGCTTCAGCGGTGCTGCTAACTGTCTGTATTTTGGCTCTAAGCACAGGTACTGCCTTCTGAAGCACATTGCAACAGTGGTCTAATATTACTGCAATAATGTTATTTCATTGCAGAAGATGTGTGTGATCCTTTAACCTCTACCACCACGTCTGTCATTTGTACAATTGAAAATGTCCACCGCCAATCATCCAGCACCCTAAAGAGGTTCTATGAAGGGTGGCCAAACTTTTTGACTTAGAGGCCGCTTTGGGCTAAAATGTATATGTATTAGAGATGCGCGGATAGGCAATTATTTCATCCGCAACCGCATCAGAAAGTCGTCAACCATCCGCCATCCACCCGATCTAACATTTAATCAGAACCGCCCATTGTTATATATCTAATATAGACGATGCAAGGCATTAGTGAGGTTATAAAGCTTTTGCCTGTTAAAGAAAGGAGACTGATCCAATGCAGCACAGACATTCGCGTGCCACGCTGTCACGGCCCAGACGCACACCAGTGCGCAATCATATGGGAGCCGCGCTGAGCGCACCTCCAAGCGCGTCTCGCTGCCGGCGACGGCCGGGTATATGGGCCCGACGCTCCAGCGCCATCCATTTTCAGGGCTAGTTGATTCGGCAGGTGGGTTGTTACACACCAACTTCCATGGCCACCGTCCTGCTGTCTATATCAACCAGGGTGAGCCCCACCCCTTTCGTGAGCGCACTGCGCGCGGAGTGACCCCTGTTACGCGCCCCCGGCAACAGGGCTGGCGGGCAGGTAAGCTGCGCGGGCGGAGCGCGCGGAGTGACCCCTGTTACGAGCCCCCGGCCACGGGGGTGGCGGGCAGGTAAGCTGCTTACCTGCTGCGCGTGACGCCGGCCGCGGCGGGGTGTCGGTGCGGTGGGCGCGGTGGTGACCCTGGACGTGCGTCGGGCCCTTCTCGCGGATCGCCTCAGCTACGGCTCCCGGTGGGGCCCTCTCGGGGGAAGGGGCCTCGGTCCCGGACCCCGCCGAGGCGTCCCTTCTCCACTCCGTAAAAGTGTCCATCTCTTTTTTTTTTTTTCTTCTGTTGTGGCATATGCAGCAGGTGCCTGCTCGTTTTTCGTATGTGGGTAACAACATTTAACTATGTATATATATTTCCCAATTGGTTTAACTGCCACCCGCCTGAATCTATTTAAAATCTAATTTTTTTTTATTTCAATCGCCCGACCCGACCCGACCCGACCCGCGGATAAAATCTAATTTTTTTTAATTTCATCCGCCGGATCCGCGGATAATCCGCGGACTCCGCGGTTGTGCCCGCAAACCGCGCATCTCTAATATGTATGTATATATGTGTGTATATATATATATATATATATATATATATATATATATATATGTATATGTCTTAATAAGATTATCCAACAAATAGTGCTCGATACCGTGGTAGAGCGCAATATATGTATGTGTGGGAAAAAAATCACAAGACTACTTCATCTCTACAGGCCTGTTTCATGAGGGGGTTCCCTCAATCATCAGGAGATTTTAATAGAAGCATTCACATACCATGGTTTATATAGGGCACAGAGTGGGTAGGTACAGGCTGGTGTAGGGGCGTGGTGATTGGCTCATGTGTTACCTAGGAGGTGTTTCCGTCTGTGACGGCATGCTGATACAATTTCGCTGCGCTTGTTGAGGGATGACAGGTCTGGGCGGTAAATAATAAACAGTTTCTCTTTCAAGCATAGGTTGCATCTTTTATTACCACTATTGTAAGGTGTGCTGGATGCAAGAATTTGCCATGTTATTGAATATTCAATATTATTGTCTTTGAGGTCCCAAATGTGTTTGCTGAGTTCTGTAGTATTCCGAAAAATGTGGAAGGAGTCGCCAAACAAAAGGGTGGAAATAGGGCTTTGGAAAACCAGGAATTCTGGAAAAATCCTGGAATTTTGTTTAACTTGGAAAATGACAGTTTACCAAGTGGAATATGTTGAAGGTGGAATGGTTTGAATCGGTTGAAGAATGTTCCGGAATACTACAGAACTCAGCAAACACATTTGGGACCTCAAAGACAATAATGTTGAATATTCAATAACATGGCAAATTCTTGCATCCAGCACACCTTACAATAGTGGTAATAAAAGATGCAACCTATGCTTGAAAGAGAAACTGTTTATTATATACCGTCCAGACCTGTCATCCCTCAACAAGCACAGCGAAATTGTAGCAACATGCCGCCATAGACGGAAACACCTCCTAGGTAACACATGAGCCAATCACCACGCCCCTACACCAGCCTGTACCCACCCACTCTGTGCCCTATATAAACCATGGTATGTGAATGCTTCTATTAAAATCTCCTGATGATTGAGGGAACCCCTCATGAAACAGGCCTGTAGAGATGAAGTAGTCTTGTGATTTTTTTCCCACACATACATATATATATATATATATATATATATGTATGTATGTATGTATGTACAGTACAGGCCAAAAGTTTGGACACACCTTCTCCTCATTCAATGTGTTTTCTTTATTTTCACGACTATTTACATTGTAGATTGTCACATCAAAACTATGAATGAACACATGTGGAGTTATGTACTTAACAAAAAAAAAAGGTGAAATAACTGAAAATATGTTTTGTATTCTAGTTTCTTCAAAATAGCCACCCTGCTATGAATTTGCCTCTGGATTTCATTATTAATGATATCAATTGTTTTAAGTAGACTGTCCATTTTCCAGTAGAAACTTAACATTTACCAAATTCGACTGTAAAATATCCATCCATTTTCTACAGCTTATCCCTTTCGGGGTTGCGGGGGGCCATCAGTGTGTGAATGTGTGTGTGAATGTGGAAATAGTGTCAAAGCGCTTTGAGTTCCTTAGAAAGGTAGAAAAGCGCTATACAAGTATAACCCATTTACCATTTACTGGGGCCTATCTCAGCTACAATTGGGCAGAAGGCAGTGTACACCCTGGACAAGTCGCCACCTCATCACAGGGGCAATATAGCTTCTTTTTTTTCTTTTTTTTTTAATTACCGTATTTTTCGGACTATAAGTCGCAGTTTTTTTCATAGTTTGGCCGGGGGTGCGACTTATACTCAGGAGCGACTTATGTGTGAAATTATTAACACATTAGCGTAAAATATCCAATAATATTATTGATCTCATTGACGTAAGAGACTAGACGTATAAGATTTCATGGGATTTAGCGATTAGGAGTGACAGATTGTTTGGTAAACGTATAGCATGTTCTATATGTTATAGTTATTTGAATGACTCTTACCATAATATGTTACGTTAACATACCAGTTGGTTATTTATGCCTCATATAACGTACACTTATTCAGCCTGTTGTTCACTATTCTTTATTTATTTTAAATTGCCTTTCAAATGTCTATTCTTGCTGTTGGCTTTTATCAAATACATTTCCCCAAAAAAATGCGACTTATGTATGGGTTTTTTTCCATCTTTATTATGCATTTTCGGCCGGTGAGCCTTATACTCCGGAGCGACTTATACTCCGAAAAATACGGTATGTTTGTATGTACAGTACAGGCCAAATGTTTGGACACACCTTCTCCTCATTCAATGTGTTTTCTTTATTTTCATGACTATTTACATTTAGATAGTCACATAAAAACTATGAATGAACACATGTGGAGTTATGTACTTAACAAAAAAAAGGTGAAATAACTGAAAACATGTTTTGTATTCTCGTTTCTTCAAAATAGCCACCACTGCTTTGCACACTCTTGGCATTCTCTCCATGAGCTTCAAGAGGTAGTCACCTGAAATGGTTTTCACTTCACAGGTGTGCTTGAAGCTCATCCAGAGAATGCCCAAACATTTTTTTTATTCTGGCAACTTAGCTGCCAGTTTTTGTACCGTAAAAACAAATGTACCGTCTTTCCATTTACAGTAATACACCGTTAAAAACTACAACCCTAGATTTTACAGTCAAAAATTGGCAGCTCAGTCAATAGGATTTTAACGCAAAAAACTGTAGTGGTTTTTTTTTTTTCAATTTACAGTAACATGCTGTAAAGAACAATGTAACATTTATTGTCATTTTTATTAATTTGATGAGATTTGGTGAGATTTTAGCGGTGCGATCCGAATGTTCTATGCTGTTTCTGTGAAAGTATATCTGCAAAGCTTTGCAAATATATTACAAAATACCTATTCTGTCTCTGGTGGTTTTTCAACTCAGCTTTAAGTGTCGTAAAGAGCTTGGGAGCGACTTGTGACTTGAATTCCCTGGGAGGAACAACTGGTCCAAAACGCAACAGTACGTACCTCGGTTTAGAGGTCACGGTTCGGTTCATTTTCGCTACAGTAAGAAAACAACAAAATATACATTTTTGGGTTATTTATTTACCAAATTTGCAAAATCTTCCACCCAAAATATTTGTCTTAGTGGAATATTTGATGTGAAGTAATGGGAACCTTGGATAGGTCAATAATTCATAATAACATTGATTTTGATTCAATATTATGTTTTGAGCAATGACAGTCAACATTGCAACTTTTTCTAAATTACATTTAACCTTTAAGCTTTTTTATTTCACTCTTGTTATGTTTTTGTTTATTTTAATAGTATTTTTAGAATGTGCCGTGGGCCTTTAAAACATTAGCTGTGGGTCGCAAATGGCCTCCGGGGCACACTTTTGACACCCCTGCTATAGATAATAAAAAATTAAATGTGATAAATCTATGGATAAAAAGCAGAGCCTGGCGACGCATGCGCGTTTATCATAACTCTCTCTCTCTCTCTCTGTCTCTGCCCCTCCCTCACCAATGCTGCTGCACACACAATTTGTTTTGTTTTCAACCCCTTCTTAACCCTGAACGTACATTGAAAATACACGCAACCCTAACTCAAAATGCCGGACATTTGAGGCATTTAAGAAACTCCGCCCTGACAGCTCCGCAAAAGAGGACATGTCCGGTGAAAAGAGGACGCATACCTGCCAACTACTCCGGTTTTCCCGTAATTAGTACGGTTTTCATCAACCTATTCCGGGTTACGGTTGCAGTGATAAAAAATACGGGTTTTCATTCATTTAAATTTTTTTTTTTTTTTTAAGTTTTATTCACGAAATCGCGTAACAACAATGACAATCGACACTGCTTCCTAGGGCTGGGCGATAAAACAATAACAATATATATCGCGATAGACATGTGATCAATATCAATAGAAAATGGGGTCGATAGAACGTTCGATAATTTCACTGAGTTCTGTTAGGAAAAAATAGGAAGAAATGCCGAGCCGGAACCGCACGGCATTCTGGGAAATGCTAACAGGAAGGGGAAAAAAAGCAACAATGGCGAGCTGACGACAAGGAGTGAAACAAAACGGGAATATGAGTGCGGCGGCACGAGGGGAAATTGTGAATAAAAAAGGAAACGTCACGTCACCAGTTTGGCAGTATTTTGGATTTTTTCAGTCCGATACGAATCAGAGTAATACTGTCTGCAAACTTTGCAAGGTCGTCGTCCCGACAAAGTCTGGGGACACGACAAACTTATTTTACCACCTGAGCCGCTCTCACCCGCTGTATCAAACCGTCACAACCATCTACATCAGCCGGTGCAAGTGGAACAGCAACAACAGACCACCATCGAGAGGTACTCGGCAGCAGTGCCATACGACAAAAATTCAAAACGTTATAAAGAAATAACGGATGCAGTGGTGGATCAATTAGCGAAGGACATGCTACCTACTTATATTTAAAATAAAAGTATTTAAATTCAGCTTTTTTTCTCCTGGTCTTTATTTAGAATAGTTTGTTTTTTTATCAATAATTATCGATATCGACTGATATGAAACACTTACCGTATTTTCCGCACCATTAGCCGCACCTAAAAACCACAAATTTACTCAAAAGCTGACAGTGCGGCTTATAACCCGATGCGCTTTATATATGGATTAATATTAAGATTCATTTTCATAAAGTTTCGTTCTCGCAACTTCGGTAAACAGCCGCCATCTTTTTTCCCGGTAGAGCAGGAAGCGCTTCTTCTTCTACGCAAGCAACCGCCAAGGTAAGCACCCGCCCCCATAGAACAGGAAGCGCTTCTTCTTGTACTGTAAGCAACCACCCGCCCCCGGAAGAAGAAGAAGCGCGCGGTGCATGCTGGGATATGTGACGTTTCATTTCCATTTGTGTGTTTATGTAAAGACCCCAAAATGGCTCCTATTAAGTGTGTTGTCTGTCTAATTATAAATAATGCAGACGAGGCGTGTTAACTGAGTTCTCAACGTTTACTCACAGCGTGCTCATAACCACATTCTAACTCCCAGCATACAACAACGCTTCTCAGGGCTACCGCGCATGCTCGTAACTATCGTTGCATGCTGGGTAGTGTAGTTGTTATATTTGCTAGCTCATAACAGCACATTAAGAGACACGCTTACGCGCTTAATTCAATACTCGCCGTCATTCCGGGTGGATTGACAAAAGACCTCCAGCCGCTAGATATTGGTGTCAACAGGGCATTCGAAGCTAGACTGCTAACTGCGTGGGAACAATGGATGACAGAAGGCGAACACACATTCACTAAGACAGGGAGGCAGCGCCAGACGACGCCAACATCTGCCAGTGGATCGTAAATGCCTGGGCAGATATTTCGGTCACAACTGTGGTCCGAGCTTTCCGGAAGGCAGGATTCACAGAACTGCTGGATAACAGTGACACTGACTCCGATGACTTCGACGAGACGGAACCGGCCATTTTGGATCTCACATTTGCCCAACTTTTCACTTCGGACACCGAAGACGAAGGATTTACGAATGAAGAATAACTTCAGAAAGTGAGCGCTATGTTTATTTTGTGTGTTGTGACATTAACGTTCGAGCAACATTATGTTGCTATTGCTCTGCACTATTTTGAATTTTACTATGTTTGTGATTGCACATTTGCGTACATTTTGGGACAGAGTTGTTAGAACGCTGGTTTTCAATATATTATTAAAGTTTGACTGACCTATCTGACTGTTTTTTTGACATTCCCTTTAGCGCAGCGTAGGCGCGGCTTATAGTCCGGGGCGGCTTATTGGTGGACAAAGTTATGAAATATGCCATTCATTGAAGGTGCGGCTAATAATCCGGTGCGCCTTATAGTGCGGAAAATACGGTATATCGTGATACATTTTTTAGTCATATCGCCCAGCCCTACCAGTGCTTCCCGTAACTTCCTATCGAGCCATTCCGAATGCCATGCGCGAGGCTATTTATAGTGCCGCTGCCAAGCACGAGGCACCAGTTGCCCATTGTTTCCAAACGAGCGAACGATCATGGAATCAGCCGGAGAAAAAATCGCAAACGAGTCTTAAACCGAAAAGAAAACTGCAGTCATTCCGTGAAGAATGACTGCAGTGCTGTGAAGAAGAACCAACGTTGACCTCGGCACTCTGACCCCGTATCTCAGCGACTGTGTCACAAACCTGGGGGTAAAGTTTGACTCAGATTGTAAATTCGAAAAACAAATCAGCAGCGTCGTTCAAAAAAAGCTTTTATCAATTACGCCAAATAGCGAAAGTGAAACCGCTTCTATCAAGACATGATCTTGAGAAATTAATCCACGCTTTTATCTCGACTCGTCTTGACTACTGCAATGCCTTGTATGTTGGCATTAGCCAGGCCTCCCTCGCCCGCCTGCAGCTCGTGCAGAACTCTGCTGCTCGTCTGCTAACACAGACCCGCAGACGTGAGCACATCACCCCTATTTTAGCGTCCCTTCACTGGCTCCCTGTGCGTTACCGAATACATTTTAAACTCCTTTTATTTGTTTTTAAATGTCTAAACAACCTCGCGCCAACCTATCTCTCCGACCTCCTTCATTACTGCCCCACCCGATCCTTAAGATCAGCCGATCAGCTGCTGTTGACGGTCCCTGACACAAGGCTGAAGCTTAGAGGTGACAGAGCTTTCGCCGTTGCTGCTCCCAAGCTCTGGAACGACCTACCCCTGAGTGTTAGACAAGCCTCCTCTCTTCCTGTTTTTAAATCTCTCTTAAAAACATACTTTTATTCCATGGCTTTTAACACTGAGTGATATCCATCCTGCAATGGCGCCCCATAATACACCTGCTGTGATCCTGTTTTTATGTTTTTATGTTTTTATTAATTCTACTTTAATTATTTATTTTTTTATCGTGTTCTGTTTGTGTTGTGTTGTGTTTGCTCGGTACTCGTTTTATCTTTTAACCTGTTCATTGTACAGCACTTTGGCTACCCCTGTGGTAAATTTTAAATGTGCTCTATAAATAAAGTTGATTTGATTTGATTTGAATATTCAAAAGCATATCCGGGAATAATTATCCGTTCCAAAAAGGGTGAAAACTACGCGAATTGCACCTTGTGCAGACAAGATTGTTCGATCGGACACGGAGGAATTAGCGATGTAAAAGACCACGTTGGGACAAAAAAAACACAAGTCTAATGCCGTTGCTAGCGATACAAGTGGAAAACTTTCAACGTTTTTCGTCGCCCAAACAGATTCTTTGGATGTGATAAATGCCGAAGTTTTATTTACGGAGGCAATAATTGAGCATGGACTTCCAATCGCACTGGCTGATCACAAGGGACGGTTATTTCGGAAAATGTTTCCCGACTCGAAAATCGCCAAAAAATATGGATGTGGTCGAACCAAAACATCAAACATTATTCAGTGTCTTGGAACAGAATCCTCAAAAAGTATCGCCGATGTCATGAAGACGGAACCATTTAGCATGTCGACTGACGGCAGCACCGATTATGACGATGTAAAACTGTACCCCATTTGTGTTCGATATTTGTTATCTATTGGAATTGTTTAGAACTGTTATACTGTTAAAAGTGTTTATACTATTTATGCTTTCAAGTCCAAGTTGAAGAAATCTTGTTAAATGTTGACAGCATAACTACCAAAATACAGAAGTATGTCCTTAATATTTTTGCAGTGCTATTTCTGTTGAAAAGTTCAAATGATTACATTAGAGATGTGATGTGCCACTTTTCAAGTGTCTGATGGCTTCAATTGATTTTCATTCATTTTTCATATTTTGAATTCTTTACAAAAAAACTACATTTGAATTGTAATTCCATGCTATTGACAGGACTATTAATTTTAATGAAGTTAGCTTACCATGTTTACAGTATGATAATTGTGATAGAAATGTGAATTTTAGGCACAGAATATTTTTTACAATTGAACAAGGCAGTAGATTATACAAGCTTGGACAGAAAGTTAATAATGACACCAATTTTTTTTTTTAATGGAATTGTTTAGTACTGTTTTACCATTTGTTTACTGTAAAAAGTGTTTATACTTTCAATGAACAAATGGAAGTCTTGTGAAAGGTTGACAGGATAACTGGCATTAACTGTCAAAATAATTTCAAACTATTGAAGTTAGCTTACAGAATAAACATGTCAATCAACCCATATGATTTTTGCTGTAATATTTTTGTTTTGAAAAGTCACTGTGACTGATAGAAAAGTGATGGTTTTAGCAACATTTTAACCTGTCTGAATGCAATCAATCATTTTGCGTCTGGACCCTGGCTACTAGGTTTTTCTGATTTCAAAAGTTGACAGGTATGAGGACGTATGGTCAGTCTATCCTAGCCCGTTAGCTGCTAGCATGCCGGGTGTTGTGCCTCGGTGTGCATTGTTTACACAACGTGCGTTACGCTACTTAATATGTCCGTGTGGAAACTGGTTCGGTACACCTCCGAACCGAACCGGAACCCCCTGTACCCAAACGGTTCAATACAAATACACGTACCGTTACACCCCTAGTATTAACCTTTTCACTCACGTGATGTAGTCTCACCCCCATCTGCCTCCTCCCGACCCGTCATTAGAGAGGCCCATACAGTCAAAGGCTAATCACTCCATGAATCTTTCAAAAGCTCGAATGCTCTGCACATATGATGCTACTTTGACCCGCTAACTGCTCTTTTTCCCAAGCTGTCGTAGTCTGACATTAATATTGGAAAGGGTAAATGCCTCATTACGTGTTTACATTGCCAACATATGCTAAAGATGCATTCATTTCCCAGAATAGGCTCGTCCTCAATAATCGGGCTTTCGGCTGTTTGGGCTCAGAGGAAAGAATCTCAATTGGAGACTCGGCTGAGTGATTGACAGATTAGAGACTGACTAGGTAATGCAGATGAGAATATGAGCTGGTTCTCTCTCTTCTTCTGAAATGGCCCTGGACTTTTGCAGTTGAGTTTCTGCTTCAGAACAACTTTATCCAGCCTTCCTGGCTTTTACAGTAATTCAATGTCTTTGAGGATTGGACAAGGCGCTAATTGCAGTCAATTAACAGACGCTAACAATTTCACACAACCATGCCTACACTGCAAAAAATCAGCGTTCAAAAACAAGAATAAATTAAAGCTGCAAACAGCGTTGTTCGGGCCCGCGTATTTGGCAGGTCCTAACTGTCCCAATACTTTTGTCTACTTTTAGTCTGAAGTGTCCCAAGACTTTTGTCTAGTGTACCTACCTTGTCTGCATTGTGTGGGCACGTTGGTGCTTCCTGCTTTTGAGCAGCAATCCTAAAAAAAACAGCACCGCAGGAGCATCAGTGCAGCGGGTCTTTGAAGGGTCATAAAATCAAAACCGGAGCAGGTATCCCAACTCTTTCGCCAACTTTTAATCAGAAGTGTTCAATCTCTCTCCTGTGTTAGTTTGAAGCCGAAACAACAAACGCGCTCAGAGGAGATAATGTTTGAAGAAAGGTGACGGGTTTTTACAAAAATGTTGTGTTGAAGGGGGAATAGCAAACTTCCTGTAGATTTTTTCTGGGGGTTGTAAATTTATGAAATGTAGGTCTAAGTGAGACCTACGGAGAGGTTTTTGTTTCATGACTCTCCGACCTTCCCAGTGGGAGTTACAGGCAGTTTTGTAATTTTTTTCTTCCGAGGAGCAGTTTTTTCTCCGTTTTATTCAAAAATTGCTGTAGAGCGCAATTTTTAAATTTGGGGTTAGGTTTCTTTATTAGATCGCAATTTTTGCCAGTCCTGATGTGTGCGTTCAGTTCGGTGAGTTTTGAAGCATGTTAAGGGGGTCAAAATACAGCTCAAAGAGGCAAAAGTGACTGTTTTTAGTACTTTTTTGTCTTGAAGGGGGAATTGCCAACTTCCTGTAGATTTCTGCCCGATGATATACAATTATGAAAACTAGGTCTAAGTCAAACCTACATACAAGTTTTTGTTTCATGTCTCTCCGATCTTCCTAGTGGGAGATATAGGCAGTCTCGTTTTTTTTTTCCCTAGGGGGCGCTAGAGCGCAATTTTGAGTTTTGGGGTTCGGTTTTTTAAAAAAAAAGGTAATTTTCGCAGGTCCTGATGTGTGGGTCAAATATGGTGAGTTTTGAAGCATGTTAAGTGGGTCAAATTACAGTTTGTTGTGGCGGCGGAAGAATAAAGAATAATAAAACGAACGAATAACAATAGGTCCTTATGTCCCATTGCATAAGGACTCCCGAAAAGGGAGTCCTTTTGCAATGGGCCATTGCGGGCCCTAAAAATACAAAATGAGGGGTAGGGATGTCCCGATCCAGGTTTTTGCACTTCCGATCCGATACCGATATTGTTTTTGCATTTCCGATCTGATACCGATACTGACCAATACTGGCCTATCCGAGCATGTATTAAAGTTTAAAGTTATTTAGCCTACTTAGTTGTCAGAATCATGTTGAAAAGGGTTTTAGTACTCTTGATAACAACTAGCCAGCTGAATTAGGGGAGTTTGAATAATACACAATGCTTGGTAACAAGAAACTGACCTGTTTATTCAAGGATAAACACAAAATAGACAAAAATTATACATGACAAACAGAAATGGCATCATTGAACTAGGGCTGGGCGATATGGCCTTTTTTTAATATTGCGATATTTTAAGGCCATATTGCGATACACGATATATATCTCGATATTTTGCCTCAGCCTTGAATGAACACTTGATGCATATAATCACAGCAGTATGATGATTCTATGTGTTTTGATTGATTGATTGAGACTTTTATTAGTAGGTTGCACAGTGAAGTACATATTCCGTACAATTGACCACTAAATGGTAACACCCCAATAAGTTTTTCAACTTGTTTAAGTCGGGGTCCACTTAAATTGATTCATGATACAGATATATACTATCAGATATATACTATCATCATAATACAGTCATCACACAAGATAATCACATTGAATTATTTACATTATTTATAATCCAGGATGTGGAGGGGGGCGCCGGATGTAAGTGTCAAAAAGACAGGCAAAAGAGTTTGATATGAGAATAAATCTAAAGTTAAAATATAGGGTAGAAATGCACCCATTTGCAGGAAATGTAGTCTTGATTTTCAACATTTTCTTTCAAGGCTTGCATGTCTACATTAAAACATTCTTCTTCATACTGCATTAATATATGCTACTTTTAAACTTTCATGCAGAGAAGGAAATCACAACTAAAAAAATCACTAGTTTTTTCAGACGGTGTTGATGTGGAAATTTTTGCCTCGGCATTTTGATGGTGTGGACGTGTGGCACCGAATGGAGATAAAGCGTCTCGACAGACGTCACAATATTTGAACAATGATGACGAAAACTGTTTTCTCTGTCGTGTCCGTGTGTCGAAAATTGTTATGCGCTTATTTTTTTATTTGATTTTGTGCGTGGCATAGATTTGCTATGCGCAGAGGACGCTTAAACAGTGTGCAATTGCACAGGCGAGCACCTTAGAGGGAGCGTTGCTCGCACGGCTGCGCCAGCATCACAGCTAACGTTAGCCATGCTGCTACCTCTCTGCTCGGGGAGGGCGTATACGTATGTGACGTATGACGTGACAGTATGTGACGTGTGTAAGAAGGGGCGCTCGCTGTCTGTGAGAGGGAGACACAGGAAAGAGTGAGAAGAGCCTGTCGTGTAATGCCAGCAGCTAAAAGCAACTGCGTGAGAATTCACAGACCTGTGGATGTGTTGAAGGTGTGCTGGAAAATGCGGAACGGAAATTACGGAGCAGCAGAAAAGTGGAATGTATTATTTAAATCGGTGCGTTGGAAAACACGGACCGGAGTTTTTTTTAAAAACTGGATCTGGATCGGCATTTTCCCATGCCTTGCCGATACGCAATTTTTGGCAAATATCGGCAGCCGATCCGATCCAAATATCGGATCGGGACATCCCTAATGAGGGGTATTTTATTTGAACTAAGCAAAATTATCTACATTTGGCTTGTCAAGACTTTCCAGAACAAGTAAAATTTGCAAACCTCAATGAACCCAAAAATACCTTAAAACAAGTATATTCTCACTAGTACGTGTTTTCTATTGTTTCATTGAAAATAAAACAGCAAAGTCCATTTGGCTGCCATCTGTTTTAATTTTGAGACACAATTGTGTCAAAATCATGATTTTTTATTTCATGAAATAAGAAATGATGACTTTAAAAAAAGTAGTTGTATGTGGTACGTACTGTACGTAGTTTCATCCTAAAACATACTTGCCAACCTTGAGACCTCCGATTTCGGGAGATGGGGGGCGGGGCGGGGGCGTGGTTGGGGGCGTGGTTAAGAGGGGAGGAGTATATTTACAGCTAGGATTCACCAAGTCAAGTATTTCATATATATATATATATATATATATATATATATATATATATATATATATATATATATAAGAAATACTAAGTCAAGTATTTCATATATATATATATATATATAAATAAAAGAAATACTTGAATTTCAGTGTTCATTTATTTACACATATACACACACATAACACTCATCTACTCATTGTTGAGTTAAGGGTTGAATTGTCCATCCTTGTTCTATTTGTCACTATTTTTCTAACCATGCTGAACACCCTCACTGATGATGCATTGCTGTGTGGCACGCACAAAAGTGTTTTCATCAAATGCACTAGATGGCAGTATTGTACTGTTTAAGAGTGTCACAACATTGCTGTTTACGGCAGACGAACTGCTTTACGGTAGACGAAACGTGACTGCTGTTGTTGTGTGTTGTTGCCGCGCTGGGAGGACGTTAATGAAACTGCCTAACAATAAACCCACATAAGAAACCAAGAACTCGCCCTCCATCATTCTACAGTCATAACATGATTGGGCAGGTACGCTGTTTATTTTGTGTGCCTGAATTTCGGGAGATTTTCGGGAGAAAATTTGTCCTGGGAGGTTTTCGGGAGAGGCGCTGAATTTCGGCAGTCTCTCGGAAAATCCGGGAGGGTTGGCAAGTATGTCCTAAAAGCCAGAGAAGGGCGGGATATAGTGTGTAAAATACATTGGAAAATTAGCGCCCTCTAGGAATCTGTGTAAATGTTGCAAAGTACTAATATAATCATAGTATATGATAATAATAGTCCAAGTAACGCTGTTACAGAACCTGGAGGTTCTGCTACGGAGGCTGCGGAACCTCTTTCCAGAGTCCAGCAGTGAAAACAGTCCTTAGTGGGGGGTGGGAGGAGTCTCTACTGATTCTCCGAGCCCTGTTCAGGCAGCGGCTTTTTGAGATCTCCCGGATAGGAGGACGAGGAGTCCTGATGATCTTTTCCGCCGTCCTCACCACTCTCTGGAGAGACTTCCAGTCTGAGGCACTGCAGGCTCCAGTCTAGACAGAGATGTAGTTGGTCTCTATAGTGCCTCTGTACATACTTGCCAACCCTCCCGAATTTTCCGGGAGACTCCCGAAATTCAGCGCCTCACCCAAAAACCTCCCGGGACAAATATTCTCACGAAAATCTCCCGATTTTCAGCCGGAGCTGGAAGCCACGGCTCCATGCGGACCTGAGTGAGGACAGCCTTTTTTTCATGACGTGAGGACAACAGGGTGACAAGAACTAAATCATTCAGACTAGAGATAAATTGTATTATTATGTTTATTTTTCCTAAAAATAAATATATTTATTAATTAAAAAAAAAAAAAATAATACATTTTTACTATATTTTGCTAAAAACATCTAAATTAATTGTATTTTTATTTGTATTTTTTCGTGACTCCTTATTACATCCAGCCATAGAATTATACATTAAAATCAACATATTTGAAATAATTGATTTTAAATTATCATAATAATTCATTTAAAATGACCATATTTAATTATTAAAATAATTGCTTGTTTATCAACAACTTTAGCATTTTATTCATTACATTTTGAAACTCTCAGAAGCCAAGTTATGTTATATTCCTTAAGATTTATTTATGCAAGTTTGAAGTATCAATTATCTAAACACAGTTTTGTTTGCATATTTTCAGGATGTAGATATATATATATATATATATACAGGTAAAAGCCAGTAAATTAGAATATTTTGAAAAACTTGATTTATTTCAGTAATTGCATTCAAAAGGTGTAACTTGTACATTATATTTATTCATTGCACACAGACTGATGCATTCAAATGTTTATTTCATTTAATTTTGATGATTTGAAGTGGCAACAAATGAAAATCCAAAATTCCGTGTGTCACAAAATTAGAATATTGTGTAAGGGTTAAATTTTGAAGACACCTGGTGCCACAAACTAATCAGCTGATTAACTCAAAACACCTGCAAAGGGCTTTAAATGGTCTCTCAGTCCAGTTCTGAAGCCTACACAAACATGGGGAAGACTTCAGATTTGACAGCTGTCCAAAAGGCAACCATCGACACATTGCACAAGGAGGGAAAGACACAAAAGGTTATTGCTGAAGAGGCTGGCTGTTCTCAGAGCTCTGTGTCCAAACACATTAATGGAGAGGCAAAGGGAAGGAAAAACTGTGGTCAGAAAAAGTGTACAAGCGATAGGGATCACCGCGCCCTGGTCAAGATTGTGAAAAAAAACCCATTCAAAAATGTGGGGGAGATTCAGAAGGAGTGGACAGCTGCTGGAGTCAGTGCTTCAAGATCCACCACCAAGAGACGCTTGAAAGACATGGGTTTCAACTGCCGCATACCTCGTGTCAAGCCACTGTTGACCAAGAAACAGCGCGCAAAGCGTCTCACCTGGGCTAAGGAAAAAAAGAGCTGGACTGCTGCTGAGTGGTCCAAAGTCATGTTTTCTGACGAAAGCAAATGTTACATTTCCTTTGGAAATCGAGGTCCCAGAGTCTGGAGGAAGACAGGAGAGGCACAGGATCCACGTTGCCTGAAGTCTAGTGTAAAGTTTCCACCATCAGTGATGGTTTGGGGTGCCATGTCATCTGCTGGTGTCGGTCCACTCTGTTTCCTGAGATCCAGGGTCAACGCAGCCGTCTACCAGCAAGTTTTAGAGCACTTCATGCTTCCTGCTGCTGACCTGCTCTATGGAGATGGAGATTTCAAGTTCCAACAGGACTTGGCGCCTGCACACAGCGCAAAATCTACCCGTGCCTGGTTTACGGACCATGGTATTTCTGTTCTAAATTGGCCCGCCAACTCCCCTGACCTTAGCCCCATAGAAAATCTGTGGGGTATTGTGAAAAGGAAGATGCAGAATGCCAGACCCAAAAACGCAGAAGAGTTGAAGGCCACTATCAGAGCAACCTGGGCTCTCATAACACCTGAGCAGTGCCAGAAACTCATCGACTCCATGCCACGCCGCATTAACGCAGTAATTGAGGCAAAAGGAGCTCCAACCAAGTATTGAGTATTGTACATGCTCATATTTTTCATTTTCATACTTTTCAGTTGGCCAACATTTCTAAAAATCCCTTTTTTGTATTAGCCTTAAGTAATATTCTAATTTTGTGACACACGGAATTTTGGATTTTCATTTGTTGCCACTTCAAATCATCAAAATTAAATGAAATAAACATTTGAATGCATCAGTCTGTGTGCAATGAATAAATATAATGTACAAGTTACACCTTTTGAATGCAATTACTGAAATAAATCAAGTTTTTCAAAATATTCTAATTTACTGGCTTTTACCTGTATATATATTTGTATGAAATACTTGACTTGGTGAATTCTAGCTGTCAATATACTCCTCCCCTCTTAACCACGCCCCCAACCACGCCCCGCCCCATCCCCCACCTCCCGAAATTGGAGGTCTCAAGGTTGGCAAGTATGCCTCTGTAGAACGCGGTGAGAACGGGGGGAGGGAGCCGTGCTCTTTTCATCCCGCGCAAAAAAGTGCATGCGCTGCTGAGCTCTTTTTATACGAGCTACGATGTGTAGGGACCAGGTCAGATAGACAGTTATCTGCAGCCCCAGGAACTTGGTGCTGCTTACTATCTCCACTGCTGTGCCGTCGATGAAGAGACTCTCAATCTCTGTGAGCAAAATTTGCACTTAAATTAATGTCGAACATCTTGAATTGCTATTTTTTTCCCCAGTTGGAAAAACTGGGTAGGGCGGGGGGGTTTTTTTGCCCTTGGGCCACAATAAATTCAGGCCAAATTGACAGGCCAATCACACACGGACACGACAATTTATTGAGTGAAGTTCGAGTTCATTTTCCTTTATGGTTTGAATAATTGACTTATCTGCCCTGGCCTACTTTTGGCTGCATGCTAAACGGGCTTGACCTTAAAACTACTAAGACTGACGCCTAACTACACAAGTACCGTATTTTCCGCACTATTAGCCGCACCTAAAAACCACAAATTTACTCAAAAGCTGACAGTGCGGCTTATAACCCGGTGCGCTTTATATATGGATTAATATTAAGATTCATTTTCATAAAGTTTCGGTCTCGCAACTACGGTAAACAGCCGCCATCTTTTTTCCCCGTAGAAGAGGAAGTGCTTCTTCTTCTACGCAAGCAACCGCCAAGGTAAGCACCCGCCCCCATAGAACAGGAAGCGCTTCTTCTTCTACTGTAAGCAACCACCCGCCCGCGTAGAAGAAGAAGAAGCGCGCGGATACGTTTCATTTCCTTTGTGTGTTTACATCTGTAAAGACCACAAAATGGCGACAGGTTTCCGGTTCATGAAAAGACGCAATCTCTCCATCCGCACACGGACTACTATTTCACAGCAACCGCCTAAAGACTTTCAAGAAAAGCTGGCTACTTTCCGTGCATATTGTAAAAACAAGATAGCTGAAAAAAAGATCCGGCCAGAGAACATTATCAACATGGACGAGGTTCCACTGACTTTGGATATTCCTGTGAACCGCACTGTGGATACAACGGGAGCACGTACGGTGAATATTCGCACCACAGGGAATGAGAAGTCATCCTTCACTGTGGTTCTAGCTTGCCATGCTAATGGCCAGAAACTTCCACCCATGGTGATATTCAAAAGGAAGACCTTGCCAAAAGAGACCTTTCCAGCCGGCGTCATCATAAAAGCTAACTCGAAGGGATGGATGGATGAAGAAAAGATGAGCGAGTGGTTAAGGTAAGTTTACGCGAAGAGGCCGGGTGGCTTTTTTCACGCAGCTCCGTCCATGTTGATATACGACTCCATGCGCGCCCACATCACGCTGGTTTTAATATATTATTAAAGTTTGACTGACCTATCTGACTGTTTTTTTGACATTCCTTTAGCGCAGTTAGATGCGGCTTACAACACGGGGCGGCTTATAGGTGGACAAAGTTTTGAAATATGCCGTTCATTGAAGGCGCGGCTTATAACCCAGGGCGCCTTATGGTGCGGAAAATACGGTACGACCGCGAGTCTTTATTCTCCGTCACACCGCGAGAGTTGTGACTTGTTTCCACTACGCAGAGCCACTCTGTTGTTTGGTTTATTAACAATCACCACCCTCAATAACTCACATTTGTTGACTCTTTGTTTGTGTTTTTTCTTTCTGTGGTCCATACGTCATCCTTAGCCCGTCCCCAGCCCGTCTATGCCAACTCACGGGGGCAGAGAGTCCGGTCCCGCTCGCGTGGTGGGCCCTGCTTGTTTGGTAAGAGTAGAACTCCCCAAGTACGGAGTGCGGACCCTGGCCTCGTCACTCCTTGCAGCCCCTAGAATGTGCCTGTCCCTTGACTTTAGAGGCCTTTGTTTGAATGTTGAGTTTGCTGTGATTCCACCCCCCTTCCTTTAATCCCTGCCTCAGTTGTGTGAATTAGTAGCTTCCCCGCCTTCCTCCCTGAGTTGGATTAGTCCGCTTGAAGAAGAAAGTTCCTCCTGTCTGGGACTATGAGATGCGTGTGGCATGCCTTCGCGCTTTCCTGAAGTGTTGCTGACTCTAACGTTGTGTGAATCTGTGTGTGTTCCACAGTATGAGTCATCGGGTCTGGGCCTTATCAGCAGCAGACTGAGAACCACACTGAACCGGATCCAGGAGAGCCTCATCGACATGGTACGACTGCAGCTCACCCTCTTTGCTCGTTACCTCATTTCCTCCCACAAACACCATCTCTACTTTTAATGCTTTCCCCCCCCCCCCCCCCCCGTCTATTCACTCTCACCGGTCCGTGTTGCCACATAATACATTATGGGTCGTTCGTCATTATGTGGCCAGTGGTCACTCACACACGCACACTCTTAGTGACCAGACCAGGCGTGTTGTTCCATTAGGACCTTCAATGACGACAATTAGTCGGATGCTGTCCACACTCTCCTCTCTCTTAATGCCACAGCTTTTTTTTTTTCCCCCCCTGGAGCCTGACCAGCGGCAACTATTTCACCTCTGCTTTTCATTTGTCCCCATATTCTTTCCTGTCCACTTTTTAATCTGCTCATTGTCACTCAAAGGTTCTTTCCTTACAGAAAAATATGAACTTCCGGTGACCTAGAATATGTGCAATACATTTGAATGAATTAGTCACGGAGCGATAAGAGAGAGGCTGACACATTAATGATGGTTTGTACTTAGGGTTGCAAAGTATCAGGTTCAAACACTGATGACTTCTATTTAACAGACAAGAAGCAAGGAATTAAACAGAGACAGAATTAAAGGGACAAGGGTCGTAAACAGCCGCTGCCTTTGGTCACAAAAAAGTTTTTATTGAGACAAAAATGATGTATGTATTTAATATTTGTTTACTTAGTATGATATATCCATCTTCCATCCATCTTCTTCCGCTTATCCGAGGTCGGGTCGCGGGGGCAGCAGCTTAAGCAGGGAAGGCCAGACTTCCCTCTCCCCAGCCACTTCGTCCAGCTCCTCCCGGGGGATCCCGAGGCGTTCCCAGGCCAGCCGGGAGAGATAGTCTTCCCAGCGTGTCCTGGGTCTTCCCCGTGGCCTCCTATCGGTCGGACGTGCCCGAAACACCTTCCTAGGGAGGCGTTCGGGTGACATCCTGACCAGTATGGTATATGGATTTGTTATTTATTCACTGTTCTGTTACAGACAACAAGGAAATGGGATACAATTGCTATGGTATTGTCAGGTTCAAACACTGATGACATCTATTAAACAGAGAAGAAGCAAGGAATTAAACAGAGACAGAATTAAATTTGGCTCAATGAGGAGAAACGCGTAGACCTGTACCCTTGTACAGTGTCCCACCACGCTCTGACGAAAGATTGTACGCCTCCTCTTTTATTTGGACTTTCCCTGATTACTTGGCAACAGCTGATTCTCAAGGTACGGGGGTCGTAAACAGCCGCTGCCTCTGGTCACAAAACAGTTTTTATTGAGACAAAAATGATTTATGTATTTAATATTTGTTTACTTACTATGGTATATTTATTATTTATTTATTCACTGTTCTGTTACAGACAATAAGGAAATGGGATAAAATTGCTATGGTATTGTCAGGTTCAAACACTGATGACATCTATTTAACAGACAAGAAGCAAGGAATTAAACAGAGACAGAATTAAATTTGGCTCAATGAGGAGAAACGCGTACACCTGTACCATTGCACGGTGTCCCACCACGCTCTGACGAAAGATTGTACGCCTCTTTTATTTGGACTTTCCCTGATTACATGGCAACAGCTGTTTCTAAAGGGACGGGGGTCGTAAACAGCCGCTGCCTTTGGTCACGAAACAGTTTTTATTGAGACAAAAATTATTTATGTATTTAATATTTGTTTACTTACTATGGTATATTTATTAGTTATTTATTCACTGTTCTGTTACAGACAACAAGGAAATGGGATAAAATTGCTATGGTATTGTCAGGTTCAAACACTGATGACATGTATTAAACAGACAAGAAGCAAGGAATTAAACAGAGACAGAATTAAATTTGGCTCAATGAGGAGAAACGCGTAGACCTGTACCCTTTCAGTGTCCCACCACGCTCTGACGAAAGATTGTACGCCTCCTCTTTTATTTGGACTTTCCCTGATTACATGGCAACAGCTGTTTCTAAAGGGACGGGGGTCGTAAACAGCTGCTGCCTCTGGTCACAAAACAGTTTTTATTGAGACAAAAATGATGTATGTATTTAATATTTGTTTACTTACTATGGTATATTTGTTATTTATATATTCACTGTTCTGTTACAGACAACAAGGAAATGAGATACAATTGCTATGGTATTGTCAGGTTCAAACACTGATGACATCTATTAAACAGACAAGAAGCAAGGAATTAAACAGAGACAGAATTAAATTTGGCTCAATGAGGAGAAACGCGTACACCTGTACCCTTGCACGGTGTCCCACCACGCTCTGACGAAAGATTGTACGCCTCTTTTATTTGGACTTTCCCTGATTACTTGGCAACAGCTGATTCTCAAGGTACGGGGGTCGTAAACAGCCGCTGCCTCTGGTCACAAAACAGTTTTTATTGAGACAAAAATGATTTATGTATTTAATATTTGTTTACTTACTATGGTATATTTATTATTTATTTATTCACTGTTCTGTTACAGACAACAAGGAAATGGGATAAAATTGCTATGGTATTGTCAGGTTCAAACACTGATGACATCTATTTAACAGACAAGAAGCAAGGAATTAAACAGAGACAGAATTAAATTTGGCTCAATGAGGAGAAACGCGTACACCTGTACCATTGCACGGTGTCCCACCACGCTCTGACGAAAGATTGTACGCCTCTTTTATTTGGACTTTCCCTGATTACATGGCAACAGCTGTTTCTAAAGGGACGGGGGTCGTAAACAGCCGCTGCCTTTGGTCACGAAACAGTTTTTATTGAGACAAAAATTATTTATGTATTTAATATTTGTTTACTTACTATGGTATATTTATTAGTTATTTATTCACTGTTCTGTTACAGACAACAAGGAAATGGGATAAAATTGCTATGGTATTGTCAGGTTCAAACACTGATGACATCTATTAAACAGACAAAGAAGCAAGGAATTAAACAGAGACAGAATTACATTTTAGCTCAATTGAGGAGAAACGTCTGGGCTGTACTCTTTGTACAGTCTCCCACCACGCTCTGATAAAAGATTGTACGCCTCCTCTTTTATTTGGACTTTCTCTGATTACATGGCAACAGCTGTTTCTAAAGGGACGGAGGTCGTAAACAGCCTCTGTCTTTGGTTACAAAACACTACTTGGTATTGCAATGATACCTAAATGTGTGGTATCATCCGAAACTTATGTACAGTATCAAAGAAGAGAAGAATAAGTGATTATTACATTTTAACAGAAGTGTAGATAGAACATGTTAAAACGGAAAATAAGCAGATATTAACAGTAAATGAACAAGTGGATTAATAATTCATTTTTACAATTTTACAGGAATCTTCACCTGACATGTTTCCACTGTCATCTGCAGTCTTCTTTAGAAGGGTCACCTGACCAAGACTGCGGATGACAGTGGAAACATGTCAGGTGAAGATTTTTAGGAATATACCGAATATCTGGTCCCATTACAAGAACATTTGAAAAAGTATAACAAAGAGAACATTCATTTTGGTCATTTCCCAAGCAATATTCTACAAATCAAATAGTTTCATATGCACATTCACCGAACCCTTCTTTAGTGAAAAATAAAATGTTTGTTTTTTTTCAAATTCAAGACAAAGTTATATGTTTTTGGTAACACTTTAGTATGGGGAACATATTCTAAGTAACAGACTTAATTTAGAGTTATTTGGACACTAGGGGAACATATTCTAAGTAACAAAGACTTAATTTAGAGTTATTTGGACACTAGGGGAACATATTCTAAGTAACAAAGACTGAATTTAGAGTTTATTGGACACTAGGGAATATATTCTAAGTAACAAAGACTTAATTTAGAGTTTATTGGACACTAGGGGAACATATTCTAAGTAACAAAGACTTAATTTAGAGTTATTTGGACACTAGGAGAACATATTCTAAGTAACAAAGACTTAATTTAGAGTTTTTTGGACACTAGGGGAACATATTCTAAGTAACAAAGACTTAATTTAGAGTTTTTTGGACACTAGGGGAACATATTCTAAGTAACAAAGACTTAATTTAGAGTTTATTGGACACTAGGGAATATATTCTAAGTAACAAAGACTTAATTTAGAGTTATTTGGACACTAGGGGAACATATTCTATGTAACAAAGACTTAATTTAGAGTTTATTGGACACTAGGGGAACATATTCTAAGTAACAAAGACTTAATTTAGAGTTATTTGGACACTAGGGGAACATATTCTAAGTAACAAAGACTTAATTTAGAGTTATTTGGCCACTAGGGGAACATATTCTAAGTAACAAAGACTTAATTTAGAGTTATTTGGACACTAGCGGAACATATTCTAAGTAACAAAGACTTAATTTAGAGTTATTTGGACACTAGGGGAACATATTCTAAGTAACAAAGACTTAATTTAGAGTTTTTTGGACACTAGGGAATATATTCTAAGTAACAAAGACTTAATTTAGAGTTATTTGGACACTAGGGGAACATATTCTAAGTAACAAAGACTTAATTTAGAGTTTTTTGGACACTAGGGAATATATTCTAAGTAACAAAGACTTAATTTAGAGTTATTTGGACACTAGGGGAACATATTCTATGTAACAAAGACTTAATTTAGAGTTTATTGGACACCAGGGGAACATATTCTAAGTAACAAAGACTTAATTTAGAGTTTTTTGGACACTAGGGGAACATATTCTAAGTAACAAAGACTTAATTTAGAGTTATTTGGACACTAGCGGAACATATTCTAAGTAACAAAGACTTAATTTAGAGTTATTTGGACACTAGCGGAACATATTCTAAGTAACAAAGACTTAATTTAGAGTTATTTGGACACTAGGGGAACATATTCTAAGTAACAAAGACTTAATTTAGAGTTTTTTGGACACTAGGGAATATATTCTAAGTAACAAAGACTTAATTTAGAGTTATTTGGACACTAGGGGAACATATTCTAAGTAACAAAGACTTAATTTAGAGTTTTTTGGACACTAGGGGAACATATTCTAAGTAACAAAGACTTAATTTAGAGTTTTTTGGACACTAGCAGAACATATTCTAAGTAACAAAGACTTAATTTAGAGTTTATTGGACACTAGGGAATATATTCTAAGTAACAAAGACTTAATTTAGAGTTATTTGGACACTAGGGGAACATATTCTAAGTAACAAAGACTTAATTTAGAGTTTTTTGGACACTAGGGGAACATATTCTAAGTAACAAAGACTTAATTTAGAGTTTTTTGGACACTAGGGGAACATATTCTAAGGAACAAAGACTTAATTTAGAGTTTTTTGGACACTAGGGGAACATATTCTAAGTAACAAAGACTTAATTTAGAGTTTTTTGGACACTAGGGGAACATATTCTAAGTAACAAAGACTTAATTTAGAGTTATTTGGACACTAGGGGAACATATTCTAAGTAACAAAGACTTAATTTAGAGTTATTTGGACACTAGGGGAACATATTCTAAGTAACAAAGACTTAATTTAGAGTTTTTTGGACACTAGGGGAACATATTCTAAGTAACAAAGACTTAATGTAGAGTTTTTTGGACACTAGGGGAACATATTCTAAGTAACAAAGACTTAATTTAGAGTTTTTTGGACACTAGGGGAACATATTCTAAGTAACAAAGACTTAATTTAGAGTTTTTTGGACACTAGGGGAACATATTCTAAGTAACAAAGACTTAATTTAGAGTTTATTGGACACTAGGGGAACATATTCTAAGTAACAAAGACTTAATTTAGAGTTATTTGGACACTAGGGGAACATATTCTATGTAACAAAGACTTAATTTAGAGTTATTTGGACACTAGGGGAACATATTCTAAGTAACAAAGACTTAATTTAGAGTTTATTGGACACTAGGGGAACATATTCTAAGTAACAAAGACTTAATTTAGAGTTATTTGGACACTAGGGGAACATATTCTAAGTAACAAAGACTTAATTTAGAGTTTTTTGGACACTAGGGGAACATATTCTAAGTAACAAAGACTTAATTTAGAGTTTATTGGACACTAGGGGAACATATTCTAAGTAACAAAGACTTAATTTAGAGTTATTTGGACACTAGGGGAACATATTCTAAGTAACAAAGACTTAATTTAGAGTTATTTGGACGCTAGGGGAACATATTCTAAGTAACAAAGACTTAATTTAGAGTTATTTGGACACTAGGAGAACATATTCTAAGTAACAAAGACTTAATTTAGAGTTTTTTGGACACTAGGGGAACATATTCTAAGTAACAAAGACTTAATTTAGAGTTTTTTGGACACTAGGGGAACATATTCTAAGTAACACAGACTTAATTTAGAGTTTTTTGGACACTAGGGGAACATATTCTAAGTAACAAAGACTTAATTTAGAGTTATTTGGACACTAGGGGAACATATTCTAAGTAACAAAGACTTAATTTAGAGTTATTTGGACACTAGGGGAACATATTCTAAGTAACAAAGACTTAATTTAGAGTTATTTGGTTAGGGTTAGGGTTAGAGGGTTAGGGTTATAATAAGGCCATGCCGAATAAGGCATTAATAAGTACTTATTAATGACTAGTTAAGAACCAATATGTTACTAATTTGCATGTTAATAAGCAACTAATTAATGGTGAATATGTTCCCCATACTAAAGTGTTACCATGTTTTATTACTGGTGCACAAAATGAAGCGTGCATGGACATCACCTTGTTCAAACAACAAAGCTTTTTTTAGGGATATTGCGTGATGGGTAAAATGTTGAAAAAAACTTCGAAAAATAAAATAAGCCACTGGGAACTGATTTTTAATGGTTTTAACTCTTCTGAAATTGTGATAATGTTCCCCTTTAAGTCCTGACTTAAATGTTTGGGCACATTTCCCGCAATCCTTGCGCGTCATTTGCATGTTTCTGTCAGCGTGCCCTACGTTGAGGACGAGGACGTGGACTTTGCAGAGCGTTGAAACGAAGAGACGGTGGTATTTACCAGCATTATAGTACTATGCCATTCAAAAGTTGCGCTTCAAGCTGAAGGGCAGCTCCTGTAAATATCCAGCCAGGGGAAGGCGGGCAGCCAGCGATCAGGCAAATTGAAGGCAAGGGCCTATCATGGAAAGAAGGGAACTTTGGAGTGGCTCCGTCTGTAAAACGCCACAAAGGACGGCCTGAAAGTAAGCTGCTGCTAGCAAAGTGTTGCAGCCACTTATCTGAGGTGAGTCGGGGGGAAAATGTTTCATTCATAGACTAGGACTCTGTTCCCTCTACGTTCCCCCTGAGTATGTTCCGCCTTCAGTTGTAAGAGGGCTTTAATACCTCTGTCATTGTTGCTGTTGGTTGGTCTGTCAGTTAGCACCAGAGGTGGGTAGAGTAGCCAGAAATTGTACTCAAGTAAGAGTACTGTTACTTTAGAGATTTATTACTCAAGTAAAAGTAAGGAGTAGTCACCCAAATATTTACTTGAGTAAAAGTAAAAAGTATGTTGTGAAAAAACTACTCAAGTACTGAGTAACTGATGAGTAACATATACACACACATATATATATATTTATATACATAGCAAATGAGCCGTCGGCCCCCGGACAGAGCGACTCCAAAACCAACAAAGGCTGTAACTATCGAAAGAAACCTGATTGCCCTCTCAACGGGGGGTGCTTACAAACATCAGTTGTCTACCAATCTAAGGTAATACGCACGGACATTAACACATCCGACACATATGTAGGATTAACCGAGGGAGAATTCAAAACCAGATGGAACAATCACAAGGCTTCTTTCAGGAACCAAAACCTGCGAAATACCACAGAACTCAGCAAACACATTTGGGACCTCAAAGACAATAATGTTGAATATTCAATAACATGGCAAATTCTTGCATCCAGCACACCTTACAATAGTGGTAATAAAAGATGCAACCTATGCTTGAAAGAGAAACTGTTTATTATTTACCGTCCAGACCTGTCATCCCTCAACAAGCGCAGCGAAATTGTAACAGCATGCCGCCACAGACGGAAACACCTCCTAGGTAACACATGAGCCAATCACCACGCCCCTACGCCAGCCTGTACCCACCCACTCTGTGCCCTATATAAACCATGGTATACGAATGCTCCCATTAAAATCTCCTGATGATTGAGGGTACCCCCCCTCATGAAACAGGCCTGTAGAGATGAAATAGTCTTGTGATTTTTTTCCCCACACATACATATATATATATATATATATATATATATATATATATACATATATATATATATACACACACACATATATATATATATACATATATATATATATATACATATATATATATATATATATATATATACACATATATATATATATATATATATATATATATATATATATATATATATATATATATATATATATACACATATATATATACATACATTGATATATACAGTATATAATTTATATTTATTTATTTTGCCGTTTTTGTTTACATGTTAAAGGTGTTTTAATGAATATACATGCATGTTTAACATATAGATTCCTTTCTTTCATGAAGACAAGAATATAAGTTGGTGTATTACCTGATTCTGATGACTTGCATTGATTGTAATCAGACAGTAGTGATGATAACGTCCACGTTTTCAAATGGAGGAGGAAAAAAGTTCCTCCTTTCTGTCTAATACCACATGAAAGTGGTTGGTTTTTGCCATCTTATTTGTCCAGCTTCCATATTCGTTTTTATACACTTTACAAGAAATACATTGGCGGCAAACTCCGTAGCTTGCTAGCTTGTTTGCGCTGGCTTTCGGAGACTCTTATTTTGAAAGCGCAGGCGCAATGGAGCGGCACTTTTATTGTGAAGACAGGAACTGTGCAGTCAGTCTTTAGGCTTTTGACGGGATGTACGGTTGAAATAAAAAGTAGTCTTTTTTCCTTCACACTTTTGATTGATTGATTGGAACTTTTATTAGTAGATTGCACAGTACAGTACATATTCCGTACAATTGACCACTAAATGGTAACACTCGAATACGTTTTTCATCTTGTTTAAGTCAGGTCATGTGACCGCCTGGCTCTGTTTGATTGGTCCAACGTCACCAGTGACTGCATCTGATTGGTGGAACGGAGTGAACGTCACCAGTGACTGTATTTGTTGAAACGCAGGCACTATGAAGGTCTGTCTGACAGACCAAAACAAACAAAGCGTGCATTAACAGATCGATAAAATTTAGTAGCGAGTAGCGAGCTGAATGTAGATAAAAGTAGCGGAGTAAAAGTAGCGTTTCTTCTCTATAAATATACTCAAGTAAAAGTAAAAGTATGTTGCATTAAAACTACTCTTAGAAGTACAATTTATCCCAAAAGTTACTCAAGTAGATGTAACGGAGTAAATGTAGCGCGTTACTACCCACCTCTGGTTAGCACCATTTCTCAAAAGGTTAAGAAACTTCAGGAAATTTCCAAAATGGGATAAAGAACTATTGATTCGATTTTTGACCTGATTTGTGTCATTTCTACTCGGTTACCTGATGTTTACCATCCCATACCAACTTTATTTATAAAGCCCTTTAACCCTTGTGTAACGTTCATATTGTTGTTACTCAGCCAGCGTTTGTGGGTCTGATGGACCCGTTGCATTTTGTGGCTTTTAATGCCTCACAAATAACACTTTTATGTTAAAATACTGAACAGATGTTTACCTTATCCCAATAAACATATGTTCAGTATTTTAACTTAAAAGTGTTTATTTGTGAGGCATTAAAAGCCACAAAATGCAACGGGTCCATCAGACCCACAAACGCTGGCTGAGTAACAACAATATGAACGTTGCACGGGAAATTTCTCTGCCAGTTTCTGCCTCCCACAGGGATTCTTCTTCTGTGTTTCTGCACCTGCAGTTCCCACACAAGGTTGCAACATTGTTTGTCAACACTGTCTGCTCTCATTTTATCGCACAATTGACCCTCTGATGTTCTGTGTACCTACACTCTGTCATCCTCCTGTCTAGGCCTGCTGTGTGTGTGTGTGTGTGTGTGTGTGTGTGTGTGTGTGTGTGTGTGTGTGTGTGTGTGTGTGTGTGGTACACAGAACATCAATTTCCACACTTCTATTAGCCCCCGGGTCCAGTAATTACAGTATATGTAATAGAAATGTGTAAGGGGGGGTGTATGGTGTGTGGTCATTAAATATGTATTCTGATATATGTTCTTCACAGAAAATGAGCCAAAGTCAGCGAGTCTCAGTTTGAAAAAAATAATTAATTGTATAATTATTCTTTTAATAAAAAATGGAAAACGGGTCCCACAGATCCGAACACCACACAACCACAGTTGAAGAACAAAGGGCTTTAACACTGTTACAAATATGCGCCACACTGTGAACCCACACCAAACAAGAATGACTAAACACATTTCGGGAGAGCATCCGCACCGTAACACAACATAAACACAACAGAACAAATACCCAGAAGCACTAACTCTTCTGGGACGCTACAATATACACCCCCCGCTATCCCTTACCGCCCCACCACCTCAAAGTCCTCATGCTCTCTCAGGGAGAGCATGTCCCAAATTCCAAGCTGCTGTTTTGAGGCATGTTAAAAAAAATATTGCACTTTGTGACTTCAATAATAATTACGGCAGTGCCATGTTGGCATTTTTTTCCCATAACTTGAGTTGATTTATTTTGGAAAACCTTGTTACATTGTTTAATGCATAATAGTGTGTTAATTCCACCACTGTATATATCGTAATTGGTAATTAAGAATTGGACAATATCGGAATATCGGCAAAAAAAAAGCCATTATCGGACATCTCTATTTACAAGAATGACTTACTTGTAACTGGGGGTGTAACGGTACACAAAAATTTCGGTTCGATACGTACCTGGGTTTAGAGGTCACGGTTCGGTTCATTTTCGGTACAGTAAGAAAACAACAAAATATAAATTTTTGGGTTATTTATTTACCAAATTTGCAAAATCTTCCACCAAAAATATTTTTCTTAGTGGAATATTTGATGTGAAGTTGGATAGGTCAATAATTCATAATAACATTGATTTTGATTCAATATTATGTTTTGAGCAATGACAGTTTGAAAGAAGAAAAAAAACCAGCTTTGTTTTATTAGTCAACATTGCAACTTTTTCTAAATGACATTTAACCTTTAAGCTTTTTTATTTCACTTTTGTTATGTTTTTGTTTATTTTAATAGTATTTTTAGAATGTGCCGTGGGCCTTTAAAACATTAGCTGTGGGCCGCAAATGGCACACTTTTGACACCCCTGCTATAGATAATAAAAAATGAAATGTGATAAATCTATGGATAAAAAGCAGAGCCTGGCAACGCATGCGCGTTTATCATAACTCTCTCTCTCTCTCTGTCTCTGCCCCTCCCTCACCAATGCTGCTGTTTTTAACCCCTTCTTAACCCTGAACGTACATTGAAAATACACGCAACCCTAACTCAAAATGCCGGACATTTGAGGCATTTAAGAAACTCCGCCCTGACAGCTCCGCAAAAGAGGACATGTCCGGTGAAAAGAGGACGTATGGTCAGTCTATCCTAGCCCGTTAGCTGCTAGCATGCCGTGTGCAAATGGGCCGACACTCGTGATATCGCCCTGTCTCTGCTCTGTCTGCGTCACGGCACTCGATGTTCGCTCTTTGCAGTCAGCAGGCCGGTTCTGGACACAAACACTGATACGAGACGATGTCCCTTTGCACAGATAGAAAAGTACAACTTCAGCACAATTGATAATAACTATAGCAACGGCCTTTAAGCACAAGAGTTGTGTGATAACTTACACATAATTATTCTAACCAAATGTATTCAAACAAAATAATATTTTATCTCATGAATTAATGATTTTGAAAAATGACAATTGCCTGGTTTCTTTAAAAGTTTGGAACAATAATGGTAAATCTGTTTTGTGTGTGAAAAAAATCGGAGATAAAATTTCTTGGCCTATATCTTCGCATTCTTTGACTTGTTCAGTACGCGGCTCTTGGGGGATTAAGTTTGGAGCCCGCTGATCTACAGTGTTTTCATGATTCCTTAACCTTGTCTTTTCCCAAGATTTCCAGGATCTTGCCCACACTACATTACTGTATTAACTAGGGGTGTAACGGTACACAAAAATTCCGGTTCGGTACGTACCTCGGTTTAGAGGTCACGGTTCGGTTCATTTTCGGTACAGTAAGAAAACAACAAAATATAAATTTTTGGGTTATCTATTTACCAAAATTGCAAAATCTTCCACCAAAAATATTTTTCTTAGTGGAATATTTGATGTGAAGTTGGATAGGTCAATAATTCATAATAACATTGATTTTGATTCAATATTATGTTTTGAGCAATGACAGTTTGAAAGAAGAAAAAAACCAGCTTTGTTTTATTAGTCAACATTGCAACTTTTTCTAAATTACATTTAACCTTTAAGCTTTTTTTATTTCACTTTTGTTATGTTTTTGTTTATTTTAATAGTATTTTTAGACTGTGCCGTGGGCCTTTAAAACATTAGCTGTGGGCCGCAAATGGCACACTTTTGACACCCCTGCTATAGATAATAAAACATTAAATGTGATAAATCTATGGATAAAAAGCAGAGCCTGGCGACGCATGCGCGTTTATCATAACTCTCTCTCTCTCTCTCTCTGGCTCTGCCCCCTCCCTCACCAATGCTGCTGTTTTTAACCCCTTCTTAACCCTGAATGTACATTGAAAATACACGCATACCGTTACACCCCTACTTATAGCGTGAGTGACTAAGTCGACGCAAAGTACTTCATCTCGATTTTGAATGGTTTTGAGGAAAACTTTAGCGTTGATACATCTGCATCCGCCCTGTGAGGTGGCGACTTGTCCAGGGTGTACCCCGCCCAGAGGTGGGTAGTAACGCGCTACATTTACTCCGTTACATCTACTTGAGTAACTTTTGGGATAAATTGTACTTCTAAGAGTAGTTTTAATGCAACTTACTTTTACTTTTACTTGAGTATATTTATAGAGAAGAAACGCTACTTTTACTCCGCTACTTTTATCTACATTCAGCTCGCTACTCGCTACTAATTTTTATCGATCTGTTAATGCACGCTTTGTTTGTTTTGGTCTGTCAGACAGACCTTCATAGTGCCTGCGTTACTGGTGACGTTTCACTCCGTTCCACCAATCAGATGCAGTCACTGGTGACGTTGGACCAATCAAACAGAGCCAGGCGGTCACATGACCTGACTTAAAAAAGTTGAAAAACTTATTGGGGTGTTACCATTTAGTGGTCAATTGTACGGAATATATACTGTACTGTGCAATCTACTAATACAAGTTTCAATCAATCAATCAAAAGTGTGAAGGAAAAAAGACACTTTTTTATTTCAACCGTACATCCCGTCAAAAGCCTAAAGACTGACTGCACAGTTCCTGTCTTCACAATAAAAGTGCCGCTCCATCGCGCCTGCGCTTTCAGAATAAGAGTCTCCGAAAGCCAGCGCAAACAAGCTAGCAAGCTACGGAATTTGCCGCCAATGTATTTCTTGTAAAGTGTGTGAAAACGAATATGGAAGCTGGACAAATAAGATACCAAAAACCAACCACTTTCATGTGGTATTAGACAGAAAGGAGGAACTTTTTTTCTCCTGCATTTGAAAACGTGGACGTTATCATCACTACTGTCTGATTACAATCAATGCAAGTCATCAGAATCAGGTAATACACCAACTTATATTCTTGTCAACATGAAAGAAAGGAATCTATATGTGTTAAACATGCATGTATATTCATTAAAACACCTTTAACATGTAAACAAAAACGGCAAAATAAATAAATATAAATGATATACTGTATATATCAATGTATGTGTATATATATATATATATGTATGTGTGGGGAAAAAAAATCACAAGACTATTTCATCACCCTCACCTATGAACCCACGCCAGGAAACCAGCCAAAAAAGAACAGAAAACGAAACGGCATCATCTGGTACAACCCCCCATACAGCAAAAACGTCTCAACGAACATTGGACACAAATTCCTCAATCTGATTGACAAACACTTTCCCAAAGACAACAACCTAAGAAAAGTATTCAACAAGAACAACATCAAATTGAGCTACAGCTGTATGAACAATATACGACAAATCATCTCAAACCACAACAAAACAATTGCAAATGAGCCGTCGACCCCCAGTCAAAACGACTCCAAAACCAACAAAGCATGTAACTGTCGAAAGAAACCTGATTGCCCCCTCTTCGGGGGGTGCTTACAAACATCAGTTGTCTACCAATCTAAGGTAATACGCAAGGACATTAACACATCCGACACATATGTAGGATTAACCGAGGGTGAATTCAAAACCAGATGGAACAACCACAAGGCTTCTTTCAGGAACAAAAACCTGCGAAATACCACAGAACTCAGCAAACACATTTGGGACCTCAAAGACAATAATGTTGAATATTCAATAACATGGCAAATTCTTGCATCCAGCACACCTTACAATAGTGGTAATAAAAGATGCAACCTATGCTTGAAAGAGAAACTGTTTATTATCTACCGTCCAGACCTGTCATCCCTCAACAAGCGCAGCGAAATTGTAACAGCATGCCGCCATAGACGGAAACACCTCCTAGGTAACACATGAGCCAATCACCACGCCCCTAGGCCAGCCTGTACCCACCCACTCTGTGCCCTATATAAACCATGGTATGCGAATGCTCCCATTAAAATCTCCTGACGATTGAGGGTACCCCCCCTCATGAAACAGGCCTGTAGAGATGAAATAGTCTTGTGATTTTTTTTCCCCACACATACATATATTGCGCTCTACTACGGTATCGAGCACTATTTTTTGGATAACCTTATTAAGACATATATATATATATGATATGTGTGTGTATGTTACTCATCAGTTACTCAGTACTTGAGTAGTTTTTTCACAACATACTTTTTACTTTTACTCAAGTAAATATTTGGGGGACTACTCCTTACTTTTACTTGAGTAATAAATCTCTAAAGTAACAGTACTCTTACTTGAGTACAATTTCTGGCTACTCTACCCACCTCTGACCCCGCCTTCCGCCCGATTGTAGCTGAGATAGGCTCCAGCACCCCCCTTAACCCCGATTGGGACAAGCGTTAGAAAATGGATGGCTGGATGGACGTCTGTGTCCGCACGCTCAGTAGCGTAGGGTCGCTCGTTTTGAAACAGCAGCGATTCTACAGCTGCAAGCAGAAAAGAAACCATAGCATTGTGCGTTTTTGACAGTGCAGCACAATGGCATTTTGCTGCGATAGCAGTCTGCCTTGCTTCGGGGATGGCCTGAGGAGGAGGAGGAGGCGGCAGAAAGTAAATAAAAGAGTGCAAGAAGAAGCCCAGAGAGAAGAAAAGCGAAGGTACAACTGGTGTTAAAGCGAGGAGGTTTCACTGGCTGAGCCAGGAGTGAACAGCATGTTCACAAAACAGATAATACTCCACTCTGTCAATTACAGCCTGGGCTGAAATGAAAACGTAATTGCCTGTGATAAGTGGATTTCTTTGAGAGCAAATGAAAATTCTTAATCTTGAGCGCATCGCTGCCATTTCCTGTGGCGTTATGAAAATGATTGACAAACTCATTTTCAACTAAATGACTTCATTTTGTTTGTTTTTACATTGCTGACTACCAGGCCCGGCCCTCACCAATCTGGCGCCCTAGGCAAGATTTTAGGTGGCGCCCCCCCACATTGGCAGTGAAGTGTATATACCGTATTTTCCGCACTATAAGGCGCACCGGATTATTAGCCGCACCTTCTATGAATTACATATTTCATAATTTTGTCCACCAATAAGCCGCCCCGGACTATAAGCCGCGCCTACGCTGCGCTAAAGTGAATGTCAAAAAAACGCTGCGCTAAAGTGAATGTCAAAAAAACAGTCAGATAGTTCAGTCAAACTTTAATAATATATTGAAAACCAGCGTTCTAACAACTCTGTCCCAAAATGTACGCAAATGTGCAATCACAAACATAGTAAAATTCAAAATGGTGTAGAGCAATAGCAACATAATGTTGCTCGAACGTTAATGTCACAACACACAAAATAAACATAGCGCTCACCTTCTGAAGTTATTCTTCATTCGTAAATCCTTCGAATTCTTCGTCTTCGGTGTCCGAATTGAAAAGTTGCGCAAGCGTGGGATCCAAAATGGCCGGTTCCGTCTCGTCGAAATCATCGGAGTCAGTGTCGCTGTTATTGTCCAGTAGTTCTGTGAATCCTGCCTTCCGGAAAGCTCGGACCACAGTTGTGACCGAAATATCTGCCCAGGCATTTACGATCCACTGGCAAATGTTGGCGTATGTCGTCCGGCGCTGTCTGCCCGTCTTAGTGAAGGTGTGTTCGCCTTCGGAGCTGTGTGAAAAAAGCCACCCGGCCTCTTCGCGTAAACTTCCCTTAACCACTCGCTCATCTTTTCTTCATCCATCCATCCCTTCGAGTTAGCTTTTATGATGACGCCGGCTGGAAAGGTCTCTTTTGGCAAGGTCTTCCTTTTGAATATCACCATGGGTGGAAGTTTCTGGCCATTAGCATGGCAAGCTAGAACCACAGTGAAGGATGACTTCTCATTCCCTGTGGTGCGAATATTCACCGTACGTGCTCCCGTTGTATCCACAGTGCGGTTCACAGGAATATCAGTTGCTGTGAAATACGGTAGTAATCCGTGTGCGGATGGAGAGATTGCGTCTTTTTATGAACCGGATCCTTGTCGCTTAGTAGGAGCCATTTTGTGGTCTTTACAGATGTAAACAGGAAATGAAACGTACGGTGATATCCGCGCGTTTTTTCTTCTTCTTCCGGGGGAGGGTGGTTGCTTACAGTAGAAGAAGAAGCGCTTCCTGTTCTATGGGGGCGGGTGCTTTCCTTGGCGGTTGCTTGCGTAGAAGAAGAAGCGCTTCCTGTTCTACCGGGAAAAAAGATGGCGGCTGTTTACCGAAGTTGCGAGATCGAAACTTTATGAAAATGAATCGTAATAAAGCGCACCGGGTTATAAGGCGCACTGTCAGCTTTTGAGAAAAATTGTGGTTTTTAGGTGCGCCTTATAGTGCGGAAAATACGGTACTCACAAGAAACTGAATAGCTTTGTCTTTGACCTTTTTTTTTTTTTTTTTTAAAGTTAAAGTTAAAGTACCAATGATTGTCACACACACACTAGGTGTGGCGAGATTTTTCTCTGCATTTGACCCATCACCCTTGATCACCCCCTGGGAGGTGAGGGGAGCAGTGGGCAGCAGCGGTGGCCGCGCCCGGGAATCATTTTGGTGATTTAACCCCCAATTCCAACCCTTGATGCTGAGTGCCAAGCAGGGAGGTAATGGGTCCCATTTTTATAGTCTTTGGTATGACTCGGCCGGGGTTTGAACTCACAACCTACCGATCTCAGGGCGGACACTCTAACCACTAGGCCACTGAGTAGGTTTTTTTTTTTTTTTTTACTTACAACTTTACCTAATATATAAAGGGGTGGAAAAGTGACTATTACCTGCAGGGCAAACATTAGCTAACCAGAAGGCAAAAACAATGTAAACAAAAAACACCTGCTTAAAAGATCTAATACAAATGTCCCTGAGGAATGTAAGGTGGGAGTACTGTAATTACCTAACGTTACATTATTATTTTCCATAACAATTTAGCCCCCTCCAACAATATTAACCCGACGTTAAAACAAAACTAGCTATTTATTGATTAGCAATTGCCGAATCATGTAACATTAGCTTAATGCTAAAAAGCCAGCTACTATCACATTCTGTAACAGACAAATAATTTCATGTAGGCTAACGTTACCTACCTGCTAACTCTGTCTTTTCTCGTTTCTCCTCCTCTTCTTTTCTCTTTTTTCTTCCCTGGGCACCTGACAGTTTTGGCCGTTTTGACATCTTGTGTTGATTTTTTGATGTGGTGACGTCCAAAAAGAGTCATGATACGGGAAGGGAGGGGGCGCACCGTGCGGGGGGGGGCGTAATGTTGTAACAAATAATATTTCTATTAAATAGGCTTTACTTTGCATTTTAATTAACGTGGGATTATTTTTTGTATTTAGAAATAATAGTACCAACTCTTTTTTTTTTTTTTTTTTCTCCAACATTTGTGGCACTGGCGTGGCGCCCCCTGATGGACGGCGCCCTTAGCATTTGCCTATACGGCCTATGCCACGGGCCGGCCCTGCCGACTACTTTTAAATGTGCACACTACACATTTGTCCTGTGTAAAAGTCTTGGATTTTATGACAAAAGTCTGGTCGCGTATGCAGAGACGCATGCTAATGCACACCCTAACCCACACTCCAGAGATGGTGCGTGGAAGACCTCATTTGTAAACAGATTATAAAGTTAATTATACACTGCATTTCAATCGAGCCGCCAAATCCTGGCGGTTTTGCTCCCCTGGTTTGACATCGCAACCGTTCGATTCTAAAACCGGCGTGCCAGTAATGACTCCAAGTCCCACATGAGCGGCGGCCAGGTACTATCTCATCTAGTCTCAGGTACTGAGTAGCCTCATCTTAAATTGGAGGCGCGGCAGGTTGATACAAAAAAAAAAAAAAAAAAATAGTAAAAATTGTTTGTGATGAAATTAATTTCACACTTTTAAAAAAGTAATTGCATATTTTACCAGTTGACAGTTTTTATTTAATAATAATAATAGGTTTTATTTGTAAAAAGCACTTTACATTGAGTAAACAACCTCAAAGTGCTACAGTGTATTAAAAAAAATAAAAATAAAAATAAAAAAGATAATAAAAAATAAATAAAAATAAAAACTAGAACAGCCAAATTGCTAAAAGTAGTATGCATGTATCTAAAAAAAAGGCTTTCTAAAAAAGAAGGGTTTTTAAGCCTTTTTTAAAAGCATCCACAGTCTGTGGTGCCCTCAGGTGGTCAGGGAGAGCGTTCCACGGACTCATTATGAGTGTGTACCAGAATTGGGACCAACTCATTATTTTGCAAGTCCTAAGTAAGTCTCAAGTCTTTGCCCTCAAGTCCCGAGTCCAGACAGACAAGTCCAAAGTCAAGACTGGAAAATCTCAAGTCAAGTCCCGAGTCCTGCATTTTGAGTTTTGAGTCCTTTCAAGTCCTTTTAACCACAGACTAATATACCAGTTTTACCAGTTGACAGTTTTTATTTAATAATAATAATAGGTTTTATTTGTAAAAAGCACTTTACATTGAGTAAACAACCTCAAAGTGCTACAGTGTATTAAAAAAAATACAAATAAAAAAGATAATAAAAAATAAATAAAAATTAAAGCTGCAAGCAGCGTTGGTCGGGCCCGCGTATTTGGCAGGTGCTAGTCCTAAGTGTCCCAATACTTTTGTCCAGTTTTAGTCCCAAGTGTCCCAATACTTTTGGCAAGTTGTAGTCCTAAGTGTCCCAATACTTTTGTCAAGTTGTAGTCCCAAGTGTCCCAATACTTTTGTCCAGTTTTCGGCCTAAGTGTCCCAATACTTTTGTCCAGTGGTAGTTATAAGTGTCCCAATACTTTTGTCTACTTTTAGTCCGAAGTGTCCCAATACTTTTGTCTAGTGTACCTACCTTAATAATAATAATAATAACTGGGATTTATATAGCGCTTTTCTAAGTACCCAAAGTCGCTTTACATGTAGAACCCATCAATCATTCACACCTGGTGGTGGTAAGCTACTTTCATAGCCACAGCTTGTCTGCATTGTGTGGGCACGCTGGTGCTTCCTGCTTTTAAGCAGCCATCTTGAGAAAACAGCAGCGCAGCAGCATCAGCACAGCGGTTCTTTGAAGGCTCATAAAATCAAAACCGGAGCAGTTAGAAAAATTATTTCGATAACTTTTATTTGGAAGGGTTCAATCTCTCTCCTGTGTTAGTTTGAAGCTGAAACGACAAACGCGCTCAGAGGAGATAATGTTTGAAGAGAAGTGACCGGTTTATAAAAAAATTTTGTTTTGAAGGGGAAATTGCAAACTTCCTGTTGATTTTTGCTGAGGGTTGTCAATCTATGAAATGTAGGTTTAAGTGAGACCTACATAGAGGTTTTTGTTTCATGTCTCTCCGACCTTTTTTTGTCATTTTTTTCTTCCGAGGAGCAGTTTTTTTGGCGTTTTATTAAAAAATTGCAGTAGAGCGCAATTTTGAGATTTGGGGTTAGGTTTTTTTTTTAGATCGCAATGTTTGCCAGTCCTGATGTGTGCGTTCAGTTTGGTGAGTTTTGAAGCATGTTAAGGGGGTCAAATTACAGCTCAAAGAGGCAAAAGTTACTGTTTTTAGTACTTTTTTGTCTTGAAGGGGGAATTGCCAACTTCCTGTTGATTTTTGCCCAAGAATATACCATTATGAAATCTAGGTCTAAGTCACACCTACATAAAGGTTTTTGTTTCATGTCTCTCCGACCTTCCTAGTGGGAGTTACAGGCAGTCTAGTGTTTTTTTTCCGTAGGGGGCGCTAGAGCGCAATTTTGAGTTTTGAGGTTTGGTTTTTTGACAAAAAGTTTTGCTGTATATTACTGATGTGTGTGTAAAATTTGGTGAGTTTTGAAGTATGTCAAAGGGGTCAAATTACAGCGCAAAGTTGCGGAATAATAATAATAATAATAATAAAACCTTAGAAATTCAATAGGTCCTTATGTCCCATTGCATAAGGACTCCCGAAGGGAGTCCTTTTGCAATGGGCCATGCGGGCCCTAATAAAAACTAGAACAGCCAAATTGCTAAAAGTAGTATGCATGTATCTAAAAAAAAAAGGCTTTCTAAAAAAGAAGGGTTTTTAAGCCTTTTTTTAAAAGCATCCACAGTCTGTGGTGCCCTCAGGTGGTCAGGGAGAGCGTTCCACAGACTCATTATGAGCGTGTACCAGAGGTGGGACCAACTCATTATTTTGCAAGTCATAAGCAAGTCTCAAGTCTTTGCCCTCAAGTCCCGAGTCCAGACAGACAAGTCCAAAGTCAAGACTGGAAAATCTCAAGTCAAGTCCCGAGTCCTGCATTTTGAGTTTTGAGTCCTTTCAAGTCCTTTTAACCACAGACTAATATACCAGTTATACCAGTTGACAGTTTTTATTTAATAATAATAATAGGTTTTATTTGTAAAAAGCACTTTACATTGAGTAAACAACCTCAAAGTGCTACAGTGTATTAAAAAAATAAAAATAAAAAAGATAAGAAAAAAAAAAAAAGAAAAAAACTAGAACAGCCAAATTGCTAAAAGTAGTATGCAGGTATCTAAAAAAAAAGGCTTTCTAAAAAAGAAGGGTTTTTAAGCCTTTTTTAAAAGCATCCACAGTCTGTGGTGCCCTCAGGTGGTCAGGGAGAGCGTTCCACAGACTCATTATGAGCGTGTACCAGAAGTGGGACCAACTCATTGTTTTGCAAGTCATAAGTACGTCTCAAGTCTTTGCCCTCAAGTCCCGAGTCCAGACAGACAAGTCCAAAGTCAAGACTGAAAAATCTCAAGTCAAGTCCCGAGTCCTGCATTTTGAGTTTTGAGTCCTTTCAAGTCCTTCTAACCACAGACTAATAAACCAGTTATACCAGTTGACAGTTTTTATTTAATAATAATAATAGGTTTTATTTGTAAAAAGCACTTTACATTGAGTAAACAACCTCAAAGTGCTACAGTGTATTAAAAAAAATAAAAATAAAAATAAAAAAGATAATAAAAAATAAAAAAAAATTAAAGCTGCAAGCAGCGTTGGTCGGGCCCGCGTATTTGGCAGGTGCTAGTCCTAAGTGTCCCAATACTTTTGTCCAGTTGTAGTCCCAAGTGTCCCAATACTTTTGTCCAGTTTTCGGCCTAAGTGTCCCAATACTTTTGTCCAGTGGTAGTTATAAGTGTCCCAATACTTTTGTCTACTTTTAGTCCGAAGTGTCCCAATACTTTTGTCTAGTGTACCTACCTTAATAATAATAATAATAATAACTGGGATTTATATAGCGCTTTTCTAAGTACCCAAAGTCGCTTTACATGTAGAACCCATCAATCATTCACACCTGGTGGTGGTAAGCTACTTTCATAGCCACAGCTTGTCTGCATTGTGTGGGCACGTTGGTGCTTCCTGCTTTTAAGCAGCCATCTTGAGAAAACAGCAGCGCAGCAGCATCAGCACAGTGGTTCTTTGAAGGCTCATAAAATCAAAACCGGAGCAGTTAGAAAAATTATTTCGATAACTTTTATTTGGAAGGGTTCAATCTCTCTCCTGTGTTAGTTTGAAGCTGAAACGACAAACGCGCTCACAGGAGATAATGTTTGAAGAGAAGTGACCGGTTTATAAAAAAATGTTGTTTTGAAGGGGAAATTGCAAACTTCCTGTTGATTTTTGCTGAGGGTTGTCAATCTATGAAATGTAGGTTTAAGTGAGACCTACATAGAGGTTTTTGTTTCATATCTCTCCGACCTTTTTTTGTCATTTTTTTCTTCCGAGGAGCAGTTTTTTTGGCGTTTTATTAAAAAATTGCAGTATAGCGCAATTTTGAGATTTGGGGTTAGGTTGTTTTTTTTAGATCGCAATGTTTGCCAGTCCTGATGTGTGCGTTCAGTTTGGTGAGTTTTGAAGCATGTTAAGGGGGTCAAATTACAGCTCAAAGAGGCAAAAGTTACTGTTTTTAGTACTTTTTTGTCTTGAAGGGGGAATTGCCAACTTCCTGTTGATTTCTGCCCGAGAATATACCATTATGAAATCTAGGTCTAAGTCACACCTACATAAAGGTTTTTGTTTCATGTCTCTCCGACCCTCCTAGTGGGAGTTACAGGCAGTCTATTTTTTTTTTTTCGTAGGGGGCGCTAGAGCGCAATTTTGAGTTTTGAGGTTTGGTTTTTTGATAAAAAATTTTGCCGTATATTACTGATGTGTGTGTAAAATTTGGTGAGTTTTGAAGTATGTTAAAGGGGTCAAATTACAGCGCAAAGTTGCGGAAGAATAATAATAATAATAAAACCTTAGAAATTCAATAGGTCCTTATGTCCCATTGCATAAGGACTCCCTTCGGGAGTCCTTTTGCAATGGGCCATGCGGGCCCTAATAAAAACTAGAACAGCCAAATTGCTAAAAGTAGTATGCATGTATCTAAAAAAAAGGCTTTCTAAAAAAGAAGGGTTTTTAAGCCTTTTTTAAAAGCATCCACAGTCTGTGGTGCCCTCAGGTGGTCAGGGAGAGCGTTCCACAGACTCATTATGAGCGTGTACCAGAGGTGGGACCAACTCATTGTTTTGCAAGTCATAAGTAAGTCTCAAGTCTTTGCCCTCAAGTCCCGAGTCCAGACAGACAAGTCCAAAGTCAAGACTGAAAAATCTCAAGTCAAGTCCCGAGTCCTGCATTTTGAGTCCTTTCAAGTCCTTTTAACCACAGACTAATACACCAGTTATACCAGTTGACAGTTTTTATTTAATAATAATAATAGGTTTTATTTGTAAAAAGCACTTTACATTGAGTAAACAACCTCAAAGTGCTACAGTGTATTAAAAAAAATAAAAATAAAAAAGATAATAAAAACTAAATACAAATAAAAACTAGAACAGCCAAATTGCTAAAAGTAGTATGCATGTATCTAAAAAAAAGGCTTTCTAAAAAAGAAGGGTTTTTAAGCCTTTTTTAAAAGCATCCACAGTCTGAGGTGCCCTCAGGTGGTCAGGGAGAGCGTTCCACAGACTCATTATGAGCGTGTACCAGAAGTGGGACCAACTCATTATTTTGCAAGTCATAAGTAAGTCTCAAGTCTTTGCCCTCAAGTCCCGAGTCCAGACAGACAAGTCCAAAGTCAAGACTGGACAGTCTCAAGTCAAGTCCCGAGTCCTGCATTTTGAGTTTTGAGTCCTTTCAAGTCCTTTTAACCACAGACTAATATACCAGTTATACCAGTTGACAGTTTTTATTTAATAATAATAATAGGTTTTATTTGTAAAAAGCACTTTACATTGAGTAAACAACCTCAAAGTGCTACAGTGTAATAAAAAAAATAAAATGAAAAATAAAAAAGATAATAAAAAATAAATAAAAATAAAAACTAGAACAGCCAAATAGCTAAAAGTAGTATGCATGTATCTAAAAAAAGGCTTTCTAAAAAAAGAAGGGTTATTAAGCCTTTTTTAAAAGCATCCACAGTCTGTGGTGCCCTCAGGTGGTCAGGGAGAGCGTTCCACAGACTCATTATGAGCGTGTACCAGAGGTGGCACCAACTCATTATTTTGCAAGTCATAAGTAAGTCTCAAGTCTTTGCCCTCAAGTCCCGAGTCCAGACAGACAAGTCCAAAGTCAAGACTGGAAAGTCTCAAGTCAAGTCCCGAGTCCTGCATTTTGAGTTTTGAGTCCTTTCAAGTCCTTTTAACCACAGACTAATATACCAGTTATACCAGTTGACAGTTTTTATTTAATAATAATAATAGGTTTTATTTGTAAAAAGCACTTTACATTGAGTAAACAACCTCAAAGTGCTACAGTGTATTAAAAAAAATAAAAATAAAAATAAAAAAGATTAGTAAAAAATAAATAAAAATAAAAACTAGAACAGCCAAATTGCTAGAAGTAGTATGCATGTATCTAAAAAAAAAGGCTTTCTAAAAAAGAATGGTTTTTAAGCCTTTTTTAAAAGCATCCACAGTCTGTGGTGCCCTCAGGTGGTCAGGGAGAGTGTTCCACAGACTCATTATGAGCGTGTACCAGAGGTGGGACCAACTCATTCTTTTGCAAGTCATAAGTAAGTCTCAAGTCTTTGCCCTCAAGTCCCGAGTCCAGACAGACAAGTCCAAAGTCAAGACTGGAAAGTCTCAAGTCAAGTCCCGAGTCCTGCATTTTGAGTTTTGAGTCCTTTCAAGTCCTTTTAACCACAGACTAATATACCAGTTTTACCAGTTGACAGTTTTTATTTAATAATAATAATAGGTTTTATTTGTAAAAAGCACTTTACATTGAGTAAACAACCTCAAAGTGCTACAGTGTATTAAAAAAAATAAAAATAAAAAAGATAATAAAAATTAAATAAAAATAAAAACTAGAACAGCCAAATTGCTAAAAGGAGTATGCATGTATCTAAAAAAAAGGCTTTCTAAAAAAGAAGGGTTTTTAAGCCTTTTTTTAAAAGCATCCACAGTCTGTGGTGCCCTCAGGTGGTCAGGGAGAGCGTTTGCATTGTTTTGTAAGTCATAAGTAAGTCTCAAGTCTTTGCCCTCAAGTCCCGAGTCAAGTCCAAAGTCAAGACTGGAAAGTCTCAAGTCAAGTCCCGAGTCCTGCATTTTGAGTTTTGAGTCCTTTCAAGTCCTTTTAACCACAGACTAATATATTTACACAGATTGTGTATGCTTTTAAAACGCCGTATTTATTTATTAAAAACAAGTACATTTGAAATTGCAGGAAAAAATAAATAAAGCGATATTATCGGCATCTCTACTATTAAAGTTTAAAATGTATGCAATTTCAAGCAGTGCATATATTTTTTCTGTCAAAATGGAAAAAAAAAATCTATGACATTTAGTGAGAAAATATGAAGTACTTTATTGACACATATTATTTCCTGGCCAAATTAAATGATTGAGTTTGACACCAGTATAGTACCGAATATGATTCATTAGTATCGCGGTACTATACTAGTACAACCCTAGTCCGTACATAATTTGGAAGCACATTAGTCTACCTAGATTCCATTATTTCTTACTCTAAAAGTAGTCCTTTCCTGCGTGCGGTTGTGTTATTTGGCAAGGATCAGCTGCATGGCGTCCAATAATGACATCATCTATAACGCCTCTCAGGGCAGATTTGATGACGCGGCCATATAAAGTTCACGCCCCGAGTCCCAGCTGTGGCCACGTTAGAAAGTCCAGCCGTGGCAGCTGTTGAGAGACGTTTGCTGGAGGCAACGTTTACAGCTGTCACACTCCTAGATTTTAAATGAGGGACATCTTTGATGCGCCATTACTTTCAATCAATTGTACCATGTTTCTAACCTGGATGTCTTTCTGATACAGTTGTCCCTGGCGACAGCCTCCCTTCAAATATTGCAGATTTAAAACAGTACAACACTTTTTTTAAAGCATATTTTTCACATAAATGACATGTTATTTTATTTATTTAATTGTTTTTATTATTATTAATTAGTCCACAAAATAATACTAATCCCAAAACCAAACCTGGCCCAGCAACTTCCAGAATAGCAATAAACAGAGCAATTGAGAGGACACACAAACATGACACAAAACAATCCAAAAGTAGTCAAACTAAAATGAACACCAACAACAGTATCAATATTAATAAAAATGCCAAAATCCCTCATTTACATTATCATTAGACATTTATAAAATTTATGACAATAAGTTCCGCCATAAGAAAGCAAGAAATCAGAGCCGGATTCAGTGTGTAAACACCAGGAGCGGAACACTTTACAAAATCCACACTTTGGATCTTATCACGCAGTTGCGACACAGTTGAGTTTGTTGTACATTGTTGTTCTTTAAAAATGAAATATCTCTTAAAGCTCTGACTGTCCCTGATTACATGGCAACAGCTGTTTCTAAAGGGAGAGGGGGTCGTAAACAGCCGTTGCCCTCGGTCACAAAACAGTTCAAAGGAAAGATGCCTGGAGCTTGCGTCAGGCCCTGATCTCGGGTCAAGACAAGATCTTCCCGTGTGTCACAATAGATCAAAGAAACCGACACCTTCATGGGAGGCTTTTTGGGTTGGTGCACTAATTGTAAGTGTATCTTGTGTTTTTTATGTTGATTTAATAAAAAATAAATAAATAAAATACTGATAATAAAAAAAATGATACCGATAATTTCCGATATTACATTCTAAAGCGATATTATCGGCATCTCTACTATTAAAGTTTAAAATGTATGCAATTTCAAGCAGTACATATATATGTACTGGGGGTCGTAAACAGCCGTTGCCCTCGGTCACAAAACAGTTCAAAGAAAAGATGCCTGGAGCTTGCGTCAGGCCCTGCTTCCTCTCCGTGTTGTAGATCTCGGGTCAAGACAAGATCTTCCCGTGTATGTATAATGTGCAGAAGCATAAATGTGGGGATGTCACCGGAAAGACAAACTGAAAACAATGAACTTAAATACTACAGGCATGATTAACGAAAACAGGTGCGTGACTCAAAACGTGAAACAGGTGCGTGACTCAAAACGTGAAACAGGTGCGTGGACGTGACAGGTGAAAACTAACGGGTTGCTATGGTGACAAACAAGAGTGCACAATGAGTCCAAACGTGGAACAGGTGAAACTAATGGGGTAATCATGGAAACAAGACAAGGGAGTGAAAAGCCAGAAACTAAAGAGTCCAATAACTAAACAAAACATGACTAAGACAAAACATGATTACACAGACATGACAAACATGTCATGTTTATGTATTTTGGTCATTTTAAGTGCACGGCCGCATCACAACGTTTGCTTTTTCCTTCAAAAACTAACTGCTCCTCATGCAGACTTCATGAAAGACAACAAACATACTGTATTTTCCGGACTATAAGGCACACTTAAAATCTTTTTTTTTGTTGCAGTTTTGGCTTTGTTATTGAATAGAAAGTTCAGCCATCCCTCTTTTGCTAGGTTTGTATGATATACAATACAGTATACACTGCAAAAAGTCAGTGTTCAAAAACAAGAACAAATAATACAAAAATGAGGGGTATTTTATTTGAACTAAGCAAAATTATCTGCCAATAGAACAAGAACATTCGGCTTGTCAAGACTTTCCAAAACAAGTCAAATTAGCTAACCTCAATGAACCCAAAAATACCTTAAAATAAGTATATTCTCACTAATAACAAGTGCACTTTTCTTGGTAGAAAAAAAGAGACATTTTTGCTCAATATATTGACAAATATTCTTAAATGAAGTAAATGCTAGTGCCATTATCTTGACATAATGATATGCATTTCTTGAAACCAGCAAACTTATACTAAAACTAATTTATTGTTCTTAATGGAAAGGCAACAAGGCAACATCTTGTTACTCTCGGGGTCTCCTAGCCGCTCAGGCAAATCATATTGTCTAAAAATGCATTTTTCCATGGATAACATGACATCATCGCGCCAAGTGCGTGCTTTTTCAGTCAATTAGTGGGCATATATACAGCCCGGCCCCCGGCCAAAACATTTTTTAATTGTATTATATATAATATATAATTTATATTTACTTATTTATGAAATATATGTTTTTGTTAACAAGTTAAATATGTTTAATGATAATGCAAGCATGTTTAACACATATAGTTAATATTGTTAAAAAATTAAAGGTGTTTAATGATAATACAAGCATGTTTAATACATATAGTTAATATTGTTAACAAGTAAAAGGTGTTTAAAGATAATGCAAGCATGTTTAATATATATAGTTAATATTGTTAACAAGTTAAAGGTGTTTAAAGATAATACAAGCATGTTTAACACATATAGTTAATATTGTTAATAAGTTAAAGGTGTTTAAAGATAATACAAGCATGTTTAACACATATAGTTAATATTGTTAACAAGTAAAAGGTGTTTAAAGATAATACAAGCATGTTTAACACATATAGTTAATATTGTTAAAAAATTAAAGGTGTTTAATGATAATACAAGAATGTTTAATATATATAGTTAATATTGTTAATAAGTTAAAGGTGTTTAAAGATAATACAAGCATGTTTAACACATATAGTTAATATTGTTAACAAGTAAAAGGTGTTTAAAGATAATACAAGCATGTTTAACACATATAGTTAATATTGTTAAAACATTAAAGGTGTTTAATGATAATACAAGAATGTTTAATATATATAGTTAATATTGTTAACAAGTTAAAGGTGTTTAAAGATAATACAAGCATGTTTAACACATATAGTTAATATTGTTAATAAGTTAAAGGTGTTTAATGATAATACAAGAATGTTTAATATATATAGTTAATATTGTTAACAACTTAAAGGTGTTTAAAGATAATACAAGCATGTTTAACACATATAGTTAATATTGTTAACAAGTAAAAGGTGTTTAAAGATAATACAAGCATGTTTAACACATATAGTTAATATTGTTAAAAAATTAAAGGTGTTTAATGATAATACAAGAATGTTTAATATATATAGTTAATATTGTTAACAACTTAAAGGTGTTTAAAGATAATACAAGCATGTTTAACACATATAGTTAATATTGTTAACAAGTTAAAGGTGTTTAAAGATAATACAAGCATGTTTAACACATATAGATTCCTTTCTTTCATGAAGACAAGAATATAAGTTGGTGTATTACCTGATTGTGATGACTTGCATTGATAGGAATCAGACAGTGGTGATGATAATGTCCGCATTTTCGAATGGAGGAGAAAAAAAGTCCTCCTTTCTGTCCAATACCACATGAAAGTGGTTGGTTTTTGGCATCTTATTTGTCCAGCTTCCATACTCCTTTGTATACACTTTACAAGAAATACATTGTCGGCTAACTCCGTAGCTTGCTAGCTTGTGCACGCCAGCTTTCTGAGACTCTTATTTTGTTAGCGCAACTGTGCAGTCGGTCTTTGGAGTTTTGACGACAGGTACGGCGCCAGAGTCTGTTGAAATAAAGTGTTTCTCGCCTTCCAGTCGGTAATTTTAACGAGCTGGCAGCAGCCAGCGTCATCTCAGAAGACCCTCGGGTGCCGTGAATGTCAATCAAGTGACGAAAGTGACGTCATAGTGAAGATTTATGATCGCTCATTTTTAGGACTATTTTTTTTAATGCCTGGCTGGTGATCGACTGACACACCCTCCGAGATCGACCGGTAGATCGCGATCGACGTAATGAGCACCCCTGTTATAGTTATTTGAATGACTCTTACCATAATATGTTACGTTAACATACCAGTTGGTTATTTATGCCTCATATAACGTACACTTATTCAGCCTGTTGTTCACTATTCTTTATTTAGTTTAAATTGCCTTTCAAATGTCTATTCTTGCTGTTGGCTTTTATCAAATACATTTCCCCAAAAAATGCGACTTATACTCCAGTGCGACTTATATATGTTTTTTTTCCTTCTTTATTATGCATTTTCGGCCGGTGTGACTTATACTCCGGAGCGACTTATACTCCAAAAAATGCGGTACATTGATTCTTATGGGGAACTCTGCTTCTTCCATTTATGAACCATGTTCAAGAACCAAATTAAGTTTGTAAATTGTGTACAAATATTTTTTTGTTTGCCTAAAATCTGTCCTGTGTTTTACTCTGACTATACAGGTAAAAGCCAGTAAATTAGAATATTTTGAAAAACTTGATTTATTTCAGTTATTGCATTCAAAAGGTGTAACTTGTACATTATATTTATTCATTGCACACAGACTGATGCATTCAAATGTTTATTTCATTTAATTTTGATGATTTGAAGTGGCAACAAATGAAAATCCAAAATTCCGTGTGTCACAAAATTAGAATAATACTTAAGGCTAATACAAAAAAGGGATTTTTAGAAATGTTGGCCAACTGAAAAGTATGAAAATGAAAAATATGAGCATGTACAATACTCAATACTTGGTTGGAGCTCCTTTTGCCTCAATTACTGCGTTAATGCGGCGTGGCATGGAGTCGATGAGTTTCTGGCACTGCTCAGGTGTTATGAGAGCCCAGGTTGCTCTGATAGTGGCCTTCAACTCTTCTGCGTTTTTGGGTCTGGCATTCTGCATCTTCCTTTTCACAATACCCCACAGATTTTCTATGGGGCTAAGGTCAGGGGAGTTGGCGGGCCAATTTAGAACAGAAATACCATGGTCCGTAAACCAGGCACGGGTAGATTTTGCGCTGTGTGCAGGCGCCAAGTCCTGTTGGAACTTGAAATCTCCATCTCCATAGAGCAGGTCAGCAGCAGGAAGCATGAAGTGCTCTAAAACTTGCTGGTAGACGGCTGCGTTGACCCTGGATCTCAGGAAACAGAGTGGAGCGACACCAGCAGATGACATGGCACCCCAAACCATCACCCAACCATGCAAATTTTGCATTTCCTTTGGAAATCGAGGTCCCAGAGTCTGGAGGAAGACAGGAGAGGCACAGGATCCACGTTGCCTGAAGTCTAGTGTAAAGTTTCCACCATCAGTGATGGTTTGGGGTGCCATGTCATCTGCTGGTGTCGGTCCACTCTGTTTCCTGAGATCCAGGGTCAACGCAGCCGTCTACCAGCAAGTTTTAGAGCACTTCATGCTTCCTGCTGCTGACCTGCTCTATGGAGATGGAGATTTCAAGTTCCAACAGGACTTGGCGCCTGCACACAGCGCAAAATCTACCCGTGCCTGGTTTACGGACCATGGTATTTCTGTTCTAAATTGGCCCGCCAACTCCCCTGACCTTAGCCCCATAGAAAATCTGTGGGGTATTGTGAAAAGGAAGATGCAGAATGCCAGACCCAAAAACGCAGAAGAGTTGAAGGCCACTATCAGAGCAACCTGGGCTCTCATAACACCTGAGCAGTGCCAGAAACTCATCGACTCCATGCCACGCCGCATTAACGCAGTAATTGGGGCAAAAGGAGCTCCAACCAAGTATTGAGTATTGTACATGCTCATATTTTTCATTTTCATACTTTTCAGTTGGCCAACATTTCTAAAAATCCCTTTTTTGTATTAGCCTTAAGTAATATTCTAATTTTGTGACACACGGAATTTTGGATTTTCATTTGTTGCCACTTCAAATCATCAAAATTAAATGAAATAAACATTTGAATGCATCAGTCTGTGTGCAATGAATAAATATAATGTACAAGTTACACCTTTTGAATGCAATTACTGAAATAAATCAAGTTTTTCAAAATATTCTAATTTACTGGCTTTTACCTGTAATCACAATCAACACAAAATCACAAACCCTACAAAGATCATGAAAAATGTCAAATATTGGTATGGATACTTAATATTGAATCGACACTAACATTTGCAGTATCGCCCACCCCTAACGAGAGAGGACAATCACCGAGTACTAAAAAATAGGATCTGATTTAACGACGGTAAACGTAGTAAGCAACGCGTTTTAATGCACGTTCATTAATTTTCAGGCGTTCAGGAATACAAAGTGGTTATTAATGAGTTGGATCTGAAGCTATCAAACTTAAAAGAGCCTGACCATGCTAGCGTCAATGTGGCTCTCACCAAGGGGATACATCAACATGATCTATCAGGTAAAGTGTCTGGATTGATCAAGATTGACTGCTTATTCCTCTCCAGCACAGATTTATGGTCAGCTGGAGTGGCCTTGCAAGGCAATTACAGTCAAGTGGATCCTTTTTAGCACCTCTTTGTCAACTTAATACTAGAAATGGAGTTCTCATTAATATTAATGTTGAATGGAAGGCCTCCATTTATTCGTTTGACACTCACCAGACCTTGTTTGGAAAATTTAAACTCAATGACGTGAGGAATTTCTTTTGAAATCAGAGCAGACGACTAAACATTAATGTGACCTGTCTGGTCCAGCCCTCGAGTCCTGCTCCGGACTCCAAAAACAAATCCCCTTATTGAGCGTCCAGAACGCTCGGCGAGCTAAAAATCCAATCAGCGTGTCGTTCAGCTCATTGTTTGCTATATTTGTTCATGGCAATTTTCACACATAAAAGAACCACTTGTGCAAACTTAAGATTGGTTATACACACTTACTTACCATTAGGACCCAAAGGGGACCCGCTCATAAAAGCATACCTGCCAACTACTCCGGTTTTCCCGTAATTCGTACGGTTTTCATCAACCTATTCCGGGTTACGGTTGCAGTGATAAAAAATACGGTTTTTCATTAATTTAAAAAAAAAAAGTTTATTGTCTGTTTATCTTACTCCATGTGTTTACATCTGTCGGTTTCCTAATTGCAAAATAAAAGAATACAACAGGTGTAACTAGGGGTGATGTTCGAAACCGGTTCTCCCGGTTGTTCGATAAGAAAAGAACCGATTCCATGGACTCGAATCCCTTTTTGAGAACCGGTTCCCGTTATCGAGGCCACTATAGTAAAGAAAAAGAGTTGGTTCTTTATTCGAATCCCGTCCCACAGGAAATGCCCTGTGGGACGGCAATGTTATGCCCATTTGATTGTAGACTCTTACTGACACCTTGTGGCGATGTGAAAATACTATGCGTCATTAGTTTGGGCACTTCCGGGTTGGCGACGTCAGTTTAGTTCATGAGACAATTGAGAAGTAGACAGGTTGTGTTAGCTCTTACAAGCCTTGGAAGAGATAAGTCTGTAAGTAAACTGTTTAACTTGTTTATGTAACTCAATATTAAGGTGGAAAGTGGTTAAATTTGATACTAAGATGTATATTGAAAAACGATCTTCGTGCACTGTTTCAATGGATGTTTTGAGGACTTAAAATGGCTGCCAGTCGTGTATTTCCACCATCGAAATAATTTTTTTGGAAGAAGAATTGTTGATTGATGACTTTGGTGTTCTTAGTGTCATAGTGTGTGTAGTTAGTAGGTTCCAATAGCAGCAGAAGTGCACTTTTTGGAGAGCTGTATTATTTTCAGTTGTGTGCCCCTTATTGAGCGTCCAGAACGCTCGGCGAGCTAAAAATCCAATCAGCGTGTCGTTCAGCTCATTGTTTGCTATATTTGTTCTTGGCAATTTTCACACACAAAAAACAGCACTTGTGCAAACTTAAGATTGGTTATACACACTTACTTACCATTAGGACCCAAAGGGGACCCGCTCATAAAAGTCTCATAATTCAGCAAACTTATATTTTCTTTGCCTTCAACTATTCCAGGGGTCGGCAACCTTTACCAGTCAAAGAGCCATTTCGACCAGTTTCACAAATTATAGAAAACAATGGGAGCTGCAATAATTCGTGTTCAACAACCACACAGCTCACACTGACGGTGGCGGTATAAAAAAAAACAACTTTAACACTGTTACAAATATGCGCCACACTGTGAACCCACACCAAACTAGAATGACAAACAAATTTCAGGAGAACATCTGCACCGTAACACAACATAAACACAACAGGACAAATACCCAGAATCCCATGCAGCCCTGACTCTTCCGGGATACATTATACACTCCCCGCTACCAAACCCCGCCCACCTCAACTAACGCACAGAGAGGGGGGGGAACTATTCCATCCATCCATTTTCTACCGCTTGTCCCTTTTTTTGGGGGTTGCCACGGCTTTAATGCCACCACGGTTATTGTCTGTTTAGCTTTGATTGATTGATTGAAACTTGTATTAGTAGATTGCACAGTACAGTACATATTCCGTACAATTGACCACGAAATGGTAACACCCCAATAAGTTTTTCCACTTAAATCAGGGGTCGGCAACCCGTGGCTCTTTGATCATTCTGATGCGGCTCAGCAGCTTACTTGCTGAACCCCCCCAATTTTCCCGTAAGACTTCCGGATTTCAGTGCCTCTCGCAGAAAACTCCCGGGATTAATATTCACCGATTTTCACCCTTACAGCTATAATAAGGGCGTGCCATAATGGTACAACATTTGGCGCCCTCCACAATCTGTATTAACAGCGTGCCAGCCCAACACTTGTTATACAATATACATCTTATGCTTGCACACGTACGTGACAGCAAGGCATACTTGGTCAACAGCCACACAGGTTACACTGACGGTGACCATATAAAACAACTTTAACACTCTTACTAATAATGCGCCACACTTTGAACCAAAACCAAACAAGAATGACAAACACATTTCGGGAGAACATCTGCACCTTAACACAACATAAACACAACAGAACAAACACCCAGAATCCCATGCAGCCCTGACTCTTCCGGGCTACATTATACACCCCAGCTACCACCAAACCCCGCCCCCACCCCAAGCCTGCTCCCCAAACCCCCCACACCCCCTCTCTCTGTGCGTCGGTTGAGGTGGGCGGGGTTTGGTAGCGGGGGTGTATAATGTATCCCGGAAGAGTTAGGGCTGCATGGGATTCTGGGTATTTGTCCTGTTGTGTTTATGTTGTGTTACGGTGCAGATGTTCTCACGAAATGTGTTTGTCATTCTTGTTTGGTGTGGGTTCACAGTGTGGCGCATTATTAGTAAGAGTATTAACGTTTTTTTTATACCGCCACCGTCAGTGTAACCTGTGTGGTTGTTGAGCAAGTATGCCTTGCTGTCACCTACGTGAGCAAGCGGAAGCCCCATTCTAAATGTGTCTGATCAGGCACGCTGGTTGTAGTGGGTGCTATATGTTGTAGCATCACGGCACGCATGACGCTGACAAGCGCTGTTCATTTAAAACCCGCGTGCCGCACCAGCTTAAAAATTCCATAAAAAGGTGTGGGCAGCGTGTCTGAGACTCCTGGTTTATACATAGCACAAGGCAAAATAAAAACTTTGTATGCAGTGTTATTTCATTCAAAATTTCAAAAAAATTTGCGGCTCCCATTGTTTTCTATAAATAGCGAAACTGGTCAAAATGGCTCTTTGACTGGTAAAGGTTGCCGACCCCTGACTTAAATCATGGGTGTCAAATTTGGTCCGCCGTGTAATTTCACTTGGCCCTTGAGGTGATATCAAATTAACACTAGAGCTGGCCCCCCGATTATATTCAGCGGCGGTGCCGCGGTAACACTAATTCTCATACTTGCCAACCCTCCTAGGAGACTCTCAATTTTCAGTGCCCCTCCCAAAAATCGTCACGTCCGCTTTTCACCCAGTCCAGCGAATGCTGGCCCAGTCACATAATATGTGCGGCTTCAGCACGCACACACAAGTGAATACAGGTTACACTGATGGTGCCCGTACAAACAACTTTAACACTGTTACAAATATGCGCCACACCAAACCATCCATCCATCCATCTTCTTCCGCTTATCCGAGGTCGGGTCGAGGGGGCAGCAGCCTAAGCAGGGAAGCCCAGACTTCCCTCTCCCCAGCCACTTCGTCCAGCTCCGAGGCGTTCCCAGGCCAGCCGGGAGACATAGTCTTCCCAACGTGTCCTAGGTCTTCCCCGTGGCCTCCTACCGGTCGGACGTGCCCTAAACACCTCCCGAGGGAGGCGATCGGGTGGCATCCTGACCAGATGCCCGAACCACCTCATCTGGCTCCTCTCCATGTGGAGGAGCAGCGGCTTTACTTTGAGCTCCCCCCGGATGGCAGAGCTTCTCACCCTATCTCTAAGGGAGAGTCCCGCCACCCGGCGGAGGAAACTCATTTCGGCCGCTTGTACCCGTGATCTTGTCCTTTCGGTCATAACCCAAAGCTCATGACCATAGGTGAGGATGGGAACGTAGATCGACCGGTAAATTGAGAGCTTTGCCTTCCGGCTCAGCTCCTTCTTCACCACAACGGATCGATACAGCGTCCGCATTACTGAAGATGCCGCACCGATCCGCCTGTCAATCTCACGATACACTCTTCCCTCACTCGTGAACAAGACTCCGAGGTTCTTGAACTCCTCCACTTGGGGCAAGATCTCCTCCCCAACCCGGAGATGGCACTCCACCCTTTTCCGGGAGAGAACTATGGACTCGGACTTGGAGGTGCTGATTCTCATCCCAGTCGCTTCACACTCGGCTGCGAACCGATCCAGCGATCCACACCAAACAAGAATGACAAACACATGTCGGGAGAACATCCGCACCGTAACACAACATAAACACAACAAAACAAATACCCAGAATCCCATGCCGCCCTAACTCTTCTGGGCTGCAATATACACCCCCGCTACCACCAAACCCCGCCCCCCCAACCCCGCCCGCCTCAACTGACGCACGTAGGGGGTTTGGTGGTAGCGGGGGTGTATATTGCAGCCCGGAAGAGTTAGGTCGGCATGGGATTCTGAGTATTTGTTTTGTTGTGTTTATGTTGTGTTACGGTGCAGATGTTCTCCCGAAATGTTTTTGTCATTCTTGTTTGGTGTAGATTCACAGTGTGGCGCATATTTGTAACAGTGTTAAAGTTATTTATACGGGCACCGTCAGTGTGGCCTGTATGACTGTTGGGCAAGTATGCTTTGCATTTACGTGTGTGTGCGTGCGTGCTGAATAGTGATGGGATCGGCAGTTCTTTTGACTGTACTGAATCACTAGAATCAGTTCCTTACATTGAGTCGTTCAAAGAATTCGTTCACCAAATACCCCCCCCCCCCCCCCCAAAAAAAAATAGGGGGGGGGGGGGGGGGCGTAGTACAGTCCAGACATTCGCGGGAGAAGCAGCAAATAGGGTGAACGCGAGTCCCTACACAGCTCTGTGCATGCAGTACACCAGGCAGTGAGTGACACAGTTCAGTACGTGAACCTGAATCACTTCCGCAGTTCTCTGTGCAGGTCGGCGAATCACGAGTCAGTCAGTAACAGCTTCCCCAGCGGCAGATCTCGGTGTGTGTCAGTTCGCGCACGACACAAGCCCTCAGCACCCAATGAACGACGCGCACAGTGACTGAACGAGAGCCTCAATGTGACGTCCTCCCCCGCGACACAGTCAGTTCTCTGTGTCAGTAGGTTCGCGAGTCCTGATTCTGTCGTTCACTGAGTGATTCATGTCGTTAATCCGCGGTGAACGAATCGTTCGCTCAGTCCCTCCCCCCCGCCCCCATGATGAGTAGCTGGCTGCGTCGTTGGCCGACGTCGAGGGTTCAGTGAGTCACAGAATGCGCCAGTTCCACTCATACCGGCATGGTCGCGGCGGAGCTCAACTGAACTGAGAAAGGAACGAATCAGTTCATGTAGTGATTCGGTTCAGTACGTTCACTCAAAAGATTCGTTCGTCAGTGCTGAAGTCACACATATTTTGTGATCGGGCCGGCACGTTGTTGGAATGGATGAAAAGCGGACGTGACGACAGCTCGTGGAGGACGATAAACGCAGTGCCTTTAAAGCACGCCCGCAAGACTGTGGTCCGGGTGGACTACGAGATGTAATGACCGATGAACAACTTCGTTCGATAATGAAGGTTGCCTCAGCTCAAAGCCTGAGCCCCGACATTAATGAACTAGCATCCAAGAAAAGATGGCAGGTATCTGGCTTGGGCACATCAGATTAGGTCAGTGTGTTGCAAACTGAGCAGTTTAAAGTCCTGAATGGTTGGTTTATTCATTATTTTATTTTCTAATTTATTAGCCTGTATGATCAGTGTCAGAGCTTGGTCCGCATTGCCGGCAGTAAGTCGGACACGTTTCCAGTGAGGGTTGGACTCCGCCAAGGCTGCCCTTTGTCACCGATTCTGTTCATAACTTTTATGGACAGAATTTCTAGGCGCAGTCAAGGCGTTGAGGGGATCTGGTTTGGTGGCTGCAGGATTAGGTCTCTGCTATTTGCAGATGATGTGGTCCTGATGGCTTCCTCCGGCCAAGATCTTCAGCTCTCACTGGATCGGTTCGTACCTCGGAGTCTTGTTCACGAGTGGGGGAAGAGTGGATGGTGAGATCGACAGGCGGATCGGTGCGGCGTCTTCAGTAATGCGGACGCTGTATCGATCCGTTGTGGTGAAGAAGGAGCTGAGCCGGAAGGCAAAGCTCTCGATTTACCGGTCGATCTACGTTCCCATCCTCACCTATGGTCATGAGCTTTGGGTCATGACCGAAAGGACAAGATCACGGGTACAAGCGGCCCAAATGAGTTTGGGTCTCTCCCTTAGAGATAGGGTGAGAAGCTCTGTCATCCGGGGGGAGCTCAAAGTAAAGCCGCTGCTCCTCCACATGGAGAGGAGCCAGATGAGGTGGTTCGGGCATCTGGTCAGGATGCCACCCGAACGCCTCCCTAGGAAGGTGTTTCGGGCACGTCCGACCGGTAGGAGGCCACGGGGAAGACCCAGGACACGTTGGGAAGACTATGTCTCCCGGCTGGCCTGGGAACGCCTCGGGATCCCCCGGGAGGAGCTGGACGAAGTGGCTGGGGAGAGGGAAGTCTGGGCTTCCCTGCTTAGGCTGCTGCCCCCGCGACCCGACCTCGGATAAGCGGAGGAAGATGGATGGATGGATGGATGGACCCCTGCTTTAAGGGGTTATCCAGCTTAGTGTAGACATAGCCTGAGAACGCTAGGCAACAATCTTAAATCCCAGTCTGCTAGCTCGTTGTTCAACTTATTGTTTGCCATATTACGGTAGTTAATACAGCCGTTTTTATACACAAACATGGGGAAAAGTATGAGATACTTTTATGACATAACCCTGACACTTTATCACCTCAGCTTTTTAAGGACAATGTAAAATGGAAATGTGTTTAAATGATTGAAATGAAAGCGCATATATGCACAGCAATATGGTCTTCCCACATGCCACACCAGTGGAATTTATGGGGACTTTGAAGAAATGCAAAGTGGCTCCAAGGGGATCAAGTGTCTTCTTATCAAAGCCAAGGAACATGACCTAGCACTGAACCGCTCCGTGAGGACGCTTTGTGCAAAACCCTCTAGAACGTCAATACTTTGATATTTTGTGACAAACACAAGCACAGAGCAGAGCTTAATTATGATCTATAACATCTTTGTCACTAGACCATCCTGTTGGACTCATGGCTGCAAGCAAAGACACCTACTGTATGTCCACAGTGATGAGCTGAGAGGAGAAAATTCAAGTACCAATTCAACATGCGCTCATATGACATTATACACGTGTGTATGTTTGATGTTTGACATAGTACACACATGTGTGTATGTTTGATATATGACATAGTACACACATGTGTGTATGTTTGATATATGACATAGTACACACATGTGTGTATGTTTGATGTTTGACATAGTACACACGTGTGTATGTTTGGTATATGACATAGTACACACGTGTGTGTTTGATATATGACATAGTACACACGTGTATGTGTTTGATATATGACATAGTACACACGTGTGTGTTTGATATATGACATAGTACACATGTGTGTGTTTGATATATGACATAGTACACACGTGTGTGTGTTTGATATATGACATAGTACACACATGTATGTGTTTGATATATGACATAGTACACACGTGTGTGTGTTTGATATATGACATAGTACACGTGTGTGTGTGTTTGATATATGACATAGTACACACGTGTGTTTTATATATGACAGTGCACACATGTATGTGTGTTTGATATATGACATAGTACACACATGTATGTGTTTGATATATGACATAGTACACACGTGTATGTGTGTTTTATATATGACAGTGCACACATGTATGTGTGTTTGATATATGACATAGTACACACATGTATGTGTTTGATATATGACATAGTACACACATGTATGTGTGTTTGATATGACATAGTACAAATGTGTGTTTGATATATGACATAGTACACACATGTATGTGTTTGATATATGACATAGTACACACATGTATGTGTGTTTGATATATGACATAGTACACACATATATATATGACATAGTACACACATGTGTGTGTGTTTTATATATGACATAGTACACATGTGTGTGTGTTTTATATATGACATAGTGCACACATGTATGTGTGTTTGATATATGACATAGTACACATATGTATGTGTGTTTGATATGACATAGTACAAATGTGTGTGTTTGATGTATGACATAGTACACATATGTATGTGTGTTTGATATGACATAGTACAAATGTGTGTGTTTGATATATGACATAGTACACACATATATATATGACATAGTACACACATGTGTGTGTTTGATATATGACATAGTGCACACATGTATGTGTGTTTGATATATGACATAGTACACACATGTATGTGTGTTTGATATGACATAGTACAAATGTGTGTGTTTGATATATGACATAGTACACACATGTATGTGTTTGATATATGACATAGTACACACATGTATGTGTGTTTGATATATGACATAGTACACACATATATATATGACATAGTACACACATGTGTGTGTGTTTTATATATGACATAGTGCACACATGTATGTGTTTGATATATGACATAGTACACACATGTATGTGTGTTTGATATGACATAGTACAAATGTGTGTGTTTGATATATGACATAGTACACACATGTATGTGTGTTTGATATGACATAGTACAAATGTGTGTGTTTGTTATATGACATAGTACACACACATATATATATGACATAGTACACACATGTGTGTGTGTTTGATGTATGACATAGTACACACATGTGTGTGTTTGATATATGACATAGTACACACATGTATGTGTGTTTGATATGACATAGTACAAATGTGTGTGTTTGTTATATGACATAGTACACACACATATATATATGACATAGTACACACATGTGTGTGTGTTTGATGTATGACATAGTACACACATGTGTGTGTTTGATATATGACATAGTACACATATGTGTGTGTTTGATATATGACATAGTACACACATATATATATGACATAGTACACACATGTGTGTGTGTTTTATATATGACATAGTGCACACATGTATGTGTGTTTGATATATGACATAGTACACACATGTATGTGTGTTTGATATGACATAGTACAAATGTGTGTGTTTGATATATGACATAGTACACACATGTATGTGTTGGATATATGACATAGTACACACGTGTATGTGTGTTTGATATATGACATAGTACACACATATATATATGACATAGTACACACATGTGTGTGTGTGTTTGATGTATGACATAGTACACACATGTGTGTGTTTGATATATGACATAGTACACATGTGTGTGTTTGATATATGACATAGTACAAATGTGTGTGTTTGATATATGACATAGTACACACATGTATGTATTTGATATATGACATAGTACACGTGTGTGTGTTTGATATATGACATAGTACACATGTGTGTGTGTTTGATATATGACATAGTACACATGTGTGTGTGTGTTTGATGTATGACATAGTACACATGTGTGTGTTTGATATATGACATAGTACAAATGTGTGTGTTTGATATATGACATAGTACATACGTGTGTGTGTTTGATATATGACATTGTACATACATGTGTGTTTGATATATGACAGTACACACGTGTGTGTGTTTGATTTATAACATAGTACACACATGTGTGTGTTTGGTATATGACATAGTACACACATGTATGTGTGTTTGATATATGACATAGTACACACGTGTGTGTGTTTGATATATGACATAGTACACACATGTGTGTGTTTGGTATATGACATAGTACACATGTGTGTTTGATATATGACATAGTACACACGTGTATGTGTGTTTGATATACGACATAGTACACACATGTGTGTGTTTGATATATGACATAGTACACACATGTATGTGTTTGATATATGACATAGTACACACATGTATGTGTTTGGTATATGACATAGTACACACGTGTATGTGTGTTTGATATATGACATAGTACACACTTGTATGTGTTTGATATATGACATAGTACACACGTGTATGTGTGTTTGATATGACATAGTACACGTGTGTGTGTGTGTTTGATGTATGACATAGTACACATGTGTGTGTGTTTGATATATGACATAGTACAAATGTGTGTGTTTGATGTATGACATAGTACACATGTGTGTGTGTTTGATATATGACATAGTACAAATGTGTGTGTTTGATGTATGACATAGTACACATGTGTGTGTGTTTGATATATGACATAGTACACACGTGTGTGTTTGATATATGACATAGTGTACACGTGTGTGTGTTTGACGGTAAATTTTGGTAGCAAGTACAGGTAAGCAAGCAACAACAAAATGCTTTATTGATAGCGTCCAAAATCCGGACCGCGGGAAGTCCCAAGTTTAAAAAAAAACAACAAAAAAACATTTTTTTTTTTTTTTTTAATCTGTCCTTTCTAATCCAGTTCCTACCGCTTGTTACTCTCGGGGTCTCCGAGCCACTCAGGCAAATCATATTGTCGAAAAATGCATTTTCCCATCAATAACATGACATCGCACTTGTGTGCGCTCTTTCCGTCAATTAGTGTGCAAGAAATGTGTATATATATATATGTATATATGTACATGTATACGTTAGGTCAGGAAAAAACACAGAGGCTATATCATCCCTACAAGCCTGTTTCGCAGGTTTCCCTGCTCTTCAGGGGATTTTATAAAAGATTTTATCAAATCCCCTGACGACTAACCCAGGGAAACCTGCGAAACAGGCTTGTAGGGATGATGTAGCCTCTGTGTTTTTTCCTGACCGAACGTATATTCCGCTCTACCCCGGTATTGTGCACTGTATAACAGATAAACCACATAAACCTTGACTATATGTGTGTGTATATTAGAGATGCGCGGATAGGCAATTATTTCATCCGCAACCGCATCACAAAAGTCGTCAACCATCCGCCATCCACCCGAACTAACATTTAATCAAAACCGCACCCGCCACCCGCCCCTTGTTATATATCTAATATAGACGATGCAAGGCATTAGTGAGGTTATAAAGCTTTTGCCTGTTAAAGAAAGGAGACTGATCCAATGCAGCAGAGACATTCAATGCGTGCCACGCTGTCACGGCGCTGAGCGCACCTCCAAGCGCGCTCGCGCCACTCAAACTGCTGCAGGCAGCTGCGTTCTATCTTGTTTTAACATCCTGTGGCACTCTTCTGGGATCACGGCGGACGAAACCGCTCATGCTCAGGGTGTTTGTGGAGGTTCGGGGTTTTGCACAAATGTGACGCACCATGTTAGATGTCCCGGTTTTGTGACTGTCGTAGACATAAACAGCGTCGCAGCTCTTGCAAATCACGTAGCCAGCATTACTATCATCCTGATTTACAACCTCATAAAAACGAGTCCACGCTGAACTTTTCTGGCCTTTTTTTCCCCTGGTCTTTAGTATTCCCTTTTTTAGTTTGTCGGCGTTGCCATCTCTTTTTTCTTCTTCTTCTGTTGTGGCATATGCTGCAGGTGCCTGCTCATTTTTCGTATGTGGGTAACAACATTTAACTATGTATATATATTTCCCAATTGGTTTAACTGCCACCCGCCTGAATCTATTTAAAATCTAATTTTTTTTATTTCAACCGCCCGACCCGCGGATAATCCGCGGACTCCGCGGTTGTGTCCGCAAACCGCGCATCTCTAGTGTATATATATATATATATATATATATATATATATATATATATATATATATATATATATATATTAGAGATGCGCGGATAGGCAATTATTTCATCCGCAACCGCATCAGAAAGTCGTCAACCATCCGCCATCCACCCGATGTAACATTTGATCAGAACCGCACCCGCCTGTTGTTATATATCTAATATAGACGATGCAAGGCATTAGTGAGGTTATAAAGCTTTTGCCTGTTAAAGAAAGGAGACTGATCCAATGCAGCACAAACATTCGCGTGCCACGCTGTCACGACCCAGACGCACACCAGTGCGCAATCATATGGGAGCCGCGCTGAGCGCACCTCCAAGCGCGTCTCGCTGCCGGCGACGGCCGGGTATGGGGCCGACGCTCCAGCGCCATCCATTTTCAGGGCTAGTTGATTCGGCAGGTGGGTTGTTACACACTCCTTAGCGGGTTCCGACTTCCATGGCCACCGTCCTGCTGTCTATATCAACCAGGGTGAGCCCCACCCCTTTCGTGAGCGCACTGCGCGCGGAGTGACCCCTGTTACGCGCCCCCGGCAACAGGGGTGGCGGGCAGGTAAGCTGCGCGGGCGGAGCGCGCGGAGTGACCCCTGTTACGAGCCCCCGGCCACGGGGGTTGCGGGCAGGTAAGCTGCTTACCTGCTGCGCGTGACGCCGGCCGCGGCGAAGGCGGACGAGGCGGGGTGTCGGTGCGGTGGGCGTGGTGGTGACCCTGGACGTGCGTTGGGCACTTCTCGCGGATCGCCTCAGCTACGGCTCCCGGTGGGGCCCTCTCGGGGGAAGGGGCCTCGGTCCCGGACCCCGGCGAGGCGTCCCTTCTCCGCTCCGTAAAAGTGTCCATCTCTTTTTTTTTTCTTCTTCTGTTGTGGCATATGCAGCAGGTGCCTGCTCGTTTTTCGTATGTGGGTAACAACATTTAACTATGTATATATATTTCCCAATTGGTTTAACTGCCACCCGCCTGAATCTATTTAAAATCTAATTTTTTTTTATTTCAACCGCCCGACCCGACCCGACCCGCGGATAAAATCTAATTTTTTTTAATTTCATCCGCCCGATCCGCGGATAATCCGCGGACTCCGCGGTTGTGCCCGCTAAGGAGTGTGTAACAACCCACCTGCCGAATCAACTAGCCCTGAAAATGGATGGCGCTGGAGCTTCGGGCCCATATACCCGGCCGTCGCCGGCAGCGAGACGCGCTTGGAGGTGCGCTCAGCGCGGCTCCCATATGATTGCGCACTGGCGTGCGTCTGGGTCGTGACAGCGTGGCACGCGAATGTCTGTGCTGCATTGGATCAGTCTCCTTTCTTTAACTGGCAAAAACTTTATAACCTCACTAATGCCTTGCATCGTCTATATTAGATATATAACAACGGGCGGGTGCGGTTCTGATCAAATGTTAGGTCGGGTGGATGGCGGATGGTTGACGACTTTCTGATGCGGTTGCAGATGAAATAATTGCCTATCCGCGCATCTCTAATAACTTTGTATATATATTTCCGAATTGGTTTAACTGCCACCCGCCTGAATCTATTTAAAATCTAATTTTTTTTATTTCAACCGCCCGACCCGCGGATAATCCGCGGTTGTGTCCGCAAACCGCGCATCTCTAGTGTATATATACATATATATATATATATATATATATGTATGTGTGGGAAAAAAATCACAAGACTATTTCATCTCTACAGGCCTGTTTCATGAGGGGGGGGGTTCCCTCAATCATCAGGAGATTTTAATGGGAGCATTCACATACCATGGTTTATATAGGGCACAGAGTGGGTGTGTACAGGCTGGCGTAGGGGCGTGGTGATTGGCTCATGTGTTACCTAGGAGGTGTTTCCGTCTGTGGCGGCATGCTGATACAATTTCGCTGCGCTTGTTGAGGGATGACAGGTCTGGACGGTAAATAATAAACAGTTTCTCTTTCAAGCATAGGTTGCATCTTTTATTACCACTATTCTAAGGTGTGCTGGATGCAAGAATTTGCCATGTTATTGAATATTCAACATTATTGTCTTTGAGGTCCCAAATGTGTCTGCTGAGTTCTGTGGTATTCCGCAGGTTTTGGTTCCTGAAAGAAGCCTTGTGATTGTTCCATCTGGTTTTAAACTCTCCCTCGGTTAATCCTACATATGTGTCGGATGTGTTAATGTCCTTGCGTGTTACCTTAGATTGGTAAACAACTGATGTTTGTAAGCACCCCCCGTTGAGAGGGCAATCAGGTTTCTTGCGGCAGTTGCAGCCTTTGTTGGTTTTGGAGTGGCTCTGTCCGGGGGCCGACGGCTCATTTGCAATTGTTTTGTTGTGGTTTGAGATAACTTGTCGTATATTGTTCATGCAGCTGTAGCTCAATTTAATGTTGTTCTTGTTGAATACTTTTCTTAGGGTGTTGCCTTTGGGGAAGTGTTTGTCAATCAGAGTGTATATATATATATATATATATATATATATATATATATATATCCGGCCAAATTTTTCTTAACCCAATGCGGCCCCCTTGGGACCCCTGATAGAACATTACACATAGTGAACAATTTCCCTTGTAGATCATTAAAGTTTGTCTAAGTGCTCAAAAATATGTCAAAATGTTTTAATACGACTTTAGTAAGCTACGAAGCCACACCGCTTGATGGATTGTCGGCGCATTCCAGCTACTGTAGTCAGACGTACAGTGCTTCAACACACAGGTAGTATTATGGTGTGGCACCCAAAAATGGCCCCTATTGGCGTTTTGTTTTGCAAGGTTATGCAAAACCGACTTTTCTTACTTATTGGTACCTGCAGTGTGTATTTGGGATCTGCATAAGTCCTGAAAATGTGCACCATTGCAGTCAATAAGCTGCTTTTTTCCCTCTATCCCCTTGTTGTGGGGCATTCATCCTCCACTGTTGCCATTTCTAATATAAAAGGAATGGATATGGATACACAATCACATGTCTGATCTCTGTTCTACAGTCTCATGCAATGCTTTGATTTGATATCTTTTTAAATTGCTCTTCTTATACGCATCCTTACGCCCCAATAAGAATCCAAGCCCACCTTGTTTTCTAATCAAAAGGTTAGATACGCTTCCTGGCTTTGATGTGTGATCCGCTCATCTTACACACGGCCGGTGGTCCACATAGTGGGGTAACAGCGTGGCATTAATACCTAAAGACAGAAACTAAACAAGCTTTTGTACGTCCACTGAATATCAATAACCCCCAACTCGGTTATTGATGTTCAGGCGAGCTCCTGCGTACTGCAATCTGACAGGCTCAAATAACGAATTCTTTGCAGACGCTTAAAGATAAATATTGTTGGGAAACATGAGGAAAATGTTTATCTTTATAATGTGACCAAGAGAGGGTCGCACCAAGGAAAAGGCAGGTTAAAGGGGAACATTATCACAATTTCAGAAGGGTTAAAACCATTAAAAATCAGTTCCCAGTGGCTTATTTTATTTATTTTATTATTATTTTTAAACAAGATGTGTTCTTCTCCAACGCCTCCTTGTGGTTCAGTACAACAGTTTGGCCAACAACAACAACAAAAAACAGGAGTGACAGCATGTTTCCTCACCTCATTAACTATGTCACAGCAGCTGATGGACGCTGTATTGTCAAAATGAAAGCAACATCATATAGTTTTTCTCCTTCGCTCTATACTTTTAGTGTGGAGACAAGTGTCTCCAATATTGTCCACACCTGTCTCCATCTAAACACAGCAGATAATTCGATCATTTATAAAAGAGATGGTATAACCGCTAATAATAATAATAGATTTTATTTGTAAAAAGCACTTTACATTGAGGAAACAACCTCAAAGTGCTGCATTGTATTAAAAAAATAATACAAAGATAATAAAAAATAAATACCGAATTTTTCGGACTATAAGTCGCAGTTTTTTTCATAGTTTGGCCAGGGGTGCGACCTATGTGTGAAATGATTAACACATTTCCGTAAAATATCAAATAATATTATTTATCTCGTTCACGTAAGAGACTAGACGTATAAGATTTAATGGGATTTAGCGACATATTGTTTGGTAAACGTATAGCACGTTCTATATGTTATAGTTATTTGAATGACTCTTACCATAATATGTTACGTTAACATACCAGTTGGTTATTTATGCCTCATATAACGTACACTTATTCAGCCTGTTGTTCACTATTCTTCATTTATTTTAAATTGCCTTTCAAATGTCTATTCTTGCTGTTGGCTTTTATCAAATAAATTTCCCCAAAAAATGCAACTTATACTCCAGTGCGACTTATATATGTTTTTTTCCTTCTTTATTATGCATTTTCGGCCGGTGCGACTTATACTCCGAAAAATACGGTTCAAATAAAAACTAGAACAGCCTAATAGCTAGAACTAGTATGCATCTCCCAGGGTGTGGTCAAGGGTGATGGGTCAAATGCAGAGAATAATTTCGCCACACCTAGTGTGTGTGTGACAATCATTGGTACTTTAACTTTAACTTTAATATATCTAAAAAAAAAAAAAGTATTTTTTAAAAAGAAGGGTTTTTAAGCCTTTTTTAAAAGCATCCACAGTCTGTGGTGCCCTCAGGTGGTCAGGGAGAGCGTTCCACAGACTGGGAGCGTTCGTAGCTTTGTCCTCGGAGGTTGGAGGAGGTTAGCCTGTCCGGAGCAGAGGTGTCGTGTGGAGGATTTGGGGTGAGGGGGGGCATTTCCATGGAGGCACTGGTGGGTTAGTAGGGAGACTTTGTATTCAGTCGTGACTGGAACAGGAAGCCAGTGAAGGGATTTGAGAATTGTGAGAATGGTGCTATTTATCATTATGCCGTTGATCAATATATCCCTTCTCCATTGACAAGTGAAAAGTCAAGGGCGGTCACGGCAAGGTGTTGCCGCAAATGTTGGTACATTTTTTAGGACATTATGGCAAATGAGGGGGCGGTCGCGGCAATTGCCGCGGTTAAATTCGAGCCCTGATAAGCATACTTGCCAACACTCCCGAATTTTCCGGGAGACTCCCGAAATTCAGCGCCTCTCCCGAAAACCTCCCGGGACAAATATTCTCCCGAAAATCTCCCGATTTTCAGCCGGGGCTGGAGGCCACGCCCCCTCCAGCTCCATGCGGACCTGAGTGAGGACAGCCTTTTTTTCACGACGGGAGGACAACAGGGTGACAAGAAATAAATCATCCAGACTAGAGATAAATTGTATTATTATGTTTATCTTACCTAAAAATAAATATATTTATTAATTAAAAAAAAAAAAAAAAACGAAATAAATTTTTACTATATTTTGCTAAAAACATCAAAATTAATTGTATTTTATTTGTATTTTTTCTGACTCCTTATTACATCCAGCCATAGAATTATACATTAAAATAAACATATTTGAAATAATTAATTTAATTTTAAATGATCATAATATTTCATTTAAATTGACCATTTTTAATTATTAAAATAATTGCTTGTTTATCAACAACTTTAGCATTTTATTCATTACATTTTGAAGCTCTCAGAAGCCAAGTTATGTTATATTCCTTAATATTTATTTATGCAAGTTTGAAGTATCAATTATCTAAATACAGTTTTGTTTGCATATTTTCAGGATATATACATATATATATATATATATTTTTTTTTTTATTTTTTATATATATATATATATATATATATATATATATATATATATATATATATATATATATATATATATATGAAATACTTGGTGAATTCTAGTGGTCAATATACTCCTCCCCTCTTAACCACGCCCCCAACCACGCCCTGCCCCACCCCCGACCACGCCCCCACCCCCCACCTCCCGAAATCGGAGGTCTCAAGGTTGGCAAGTATGCTGATAAGGCATCATAAAAATTAGGATTGTCTTAAAGTAAACAAGTGCTTTCTTGGAACATTGTCCTCTAGAAGTAAGAGATCCGACTCTAGTAGTGTAAGTCCTAATTATCAGTCTTATCTGTTGTTGATATCTGTCCTGATTATGTAATGACAGTAATTACACAGACAACTGCTGAACTAAATACTTCCAAACGCATTAAATAACAGCCGGTCTTCTCTGCACACAAAAAGTGATTTGAATAGACTTGGGCTCGTGCATGCTGTTTCTCCTTGGCATATTTCTATCTTCTGGAATGTTTTCATTAGCTGCATAATGTAAATCAAGTTTAGTCTGAGCTGTGTCCTCCACTTTTCTTCATCCTTCGATCAAAACTGACTCATTATTTCTTGTATAATAATCTTCAATAGACGTTGGTAACAGACTGGATGTTGTCATTGTTCCATTTGTAAGGGGAAAAAGCAACTGCCCGCAAAAACAAAGACGATTGCAGTCAAGTCATTATTTAAGTGCATATTTTTAAAAAAAAAGGAGTTTTACTCATTTTTACGGAGCCCCTAAAGGGACATAGGTGGAAAAAAATGTTTTTATAATTGTTTTTATTTTTATATATTTTTTTAGACATGTAGAAACTTTCTCGTGCGCACGAGAAACTTTTTATAAAGTTGTAAAAAAAAATAATTATAATTATTTTTTTTTTAGACATGTATCTCGCGCGCACGAGGAAGTTTCTCTTGCGCACGAGATACATGTCTATAAAAAAAATATATATACATTTTATTTTATATAGACATGTATCTCGTGCGCACGAGAAACTTTTTATAAAGTTATAAAAAAATATATATATAATTTTTTTTTTTGTCATGTATCTCGTGCGCACGAGAAACTATCTCCTGCGCACAAGAAAGTTTCTCTGGTGCACAAGATCATGTCTAAAAAAAAAAAAAATTATAAATTTTTTTATATAGACATGTATCTCGTGCGCACGAGAAACTTTTTATAAAGTTATAAAAAAAAAATTATTATTTTTTTTTTTTTTTAGACATGTATTTTGTGCGCAAGAGAAAGTTTCTCTTGCGCACGAGATAAAAGTCTATAAAAAATAAAAATAAATGTATAATTTTTTAAAATTTTTTTTTGACATGTATCTCGTGCGCACGAGAAACTATCTCCTGCGCACAAGAAAGTTTCTCCTGCGCACGAGATACATGTCAAAAAAAAATATATACATTTTATAGTATTTTTTATAGACATGTATCTCATGCGCACGAGAAACTTTTTATAAAGTTATAAAAAAAAATATAAATATATAATTTTATTTTTATTTTTTTTTAGACATGTATCTCTTGCGCACGAGACAGTTTCTCCTGCGCACGAGATTCCAAAAAAAATAAAAAAATGTATACATTTTATTTTATTTTTTATAGACATGTATCTCGTGCGCACGAGAAACTTTTTATAAAGTTATAAAAAAAATATATATAATTTTTTTTTTTTTTTTAGACTTGTATCTTGTGCGCAAGAGAAACTTTCTCTTGCGCACAAGATACATGTCTAAAAAATAAAAATGAATGTATAATTTTTTTTAGACATGTATTTTGTGCGCAAGAGAAAGTTTCTCTTGCGCACGAGATAAAAGTCTATAAAAAATAAAAATAAATGTATAATTTTTTTTTTTACATGTATCTCGTGCGCACGAGAAACTATCTCGTGCGCACAAGAAAGTTTCTCCTGCGCACGAGATAGTTTCTCCTGCGCACGAGATAGTTTCTCCTGCGCACGAGATGCATGTCAAAATTTTTTATTTTTTTTATTTTTTATTTTTTTTAGACATGTATCTCTTGCGCACAAGAAAGTTTCTCCTGCGCACGAGATACATGTCCAAAAAAAAAAAAAAAAATTATACATTTTATTTTATTTTTTATAGACATGTATATTGTGCGCACGAGAAACTTTTTATAAAGTTATAAAAAGAAATATATAATTTTTTTTTTTTTAGACATGTATCTTGTGCGCAAGAGAAAGTTTCTCTTGCGCACAAGATACATGTCTAAAAAATAAAAATAAATGTATAATTTTTTTTTTAGACATGTATTTTGTGATAAAAGTCTATAAAAAATAAAAATAAATGTATAATTTATTTATTTTTGACATGTATCTCGTGCGCACGAGAAAGTTTCTCCTGCGCACGATATACATGTCCAAAATTTTTTTTTTTTAATTATACATTTTATTTTATTTTTTATAGACATGTATCTCGTGCGCACGAGAAACTTTTTATAAAGTTATAAAAAAATATATATAAATATATAATTTTATTTATTTATTTTTTTTACACATGTATCTCGTGCGCACGAGAAACTTTTTATAGTTATAAAAAAAAAATTATAATTTTTTTTTTTTTTTTTTTTAGACTTGTATCTTGTGCGCAAGAGAAACTTTCTCTTGCGCACAAGATACATGTCTAAAAAATAAAAATGAATGTATAATTTTTTTTTTAGACATGTATTTTGTGCGCAAGAGAAAGTTTTTCTTGCGCACGAGATAAAAGTCTATAAAAAATAAAAATAAATGTATAATTTTTTTTTTTTTGACATGTATCTCGTGCGCACGAGAAACTATCTCGTGCGCACAAGAAAGTTTCTCCTGCGCACGAGATACATGTCAAAAAATTTTTTTTTTAAAGTATACATTTTATTTTATTTTTTATAGACATGTATCTCGTGCGCACGAGAAACTTTTTATAAAGTTATAAAAAAAAATATATAAATATATAATTTTATTTTTTATTTTTTTAGACATGTATCTCTTGCGCACGAGAAAGTTTCTCCTGCGCACAAGATACATGTCCAAAAAAAAAAATATATATATATATATATATATATATACATTTTATTTAATTTTTTATAGACATGTATCTCGTGCGCACGAGAAACTTTTTATAAAGTTATAAAAAAATATATATAAATATATAATTTTTTTTTTTTTTTTTTTTTAGACATGTATCTCTTGCGCACGAGAAAGTTTCTCCTGCGCACGAGATACATGTCCAAAAAAATATATATATATATATACATTTTATTTAATTTTTTATAGACATGTATCTCGTGCGCACGAGAAACTTTTTATAAAGTTATAAAAAAAAAATTATAATAATTATTTTTTTTTTTTTAGACATGTATCTTGTGCGCAAGAGAAAGTTTCTCTTGCGCACAAGATACATGTCTAAAAAATAAAAATAAATGTATAATTTTTTTTTTGACCTGCATCTCGTACGCACGAGAAACTATCTCCTGCGCACAAGAAAGTTTCTCTTGCGCACGAGATACATGTCTAAAAATTATACATTTTATTTTATATAGACATGTATCTCGTGCGCACGAGAAACTTTTTATAAAGTTATAAAAAAAATGTATATAATTTTTTTTTTTTTTTAGACATGTATTTCACGAGATACAAGTCTATAAAAAAAAAATGTATAATTTTTTTTTTGACATGTATCTCATGCGCACAAGAAAGTTTCTCCTGCGCACGAGATACATGTCAAAAAAATTATTTTTTTTAAATTATACATTTTATTTTATTTTTTATAGACATGTATCTCGTGCGCACGAGAAACTTTTTATAAAGTTATAAAAATATATATATAAATATATAATTTTATTTTTTATTTTTTTTAGACATGTATCTCTTGCGCACAAGAAAGTTTCTCCTGCGCACGAGATACATGTCCAAAAAAAAATTAAAAAAAATTATACATTTTATTTTATTTTTTATAGACATGTATCTCGTGCGCACGAGAAACTTTTTATAAAGTTATAAAAAAAATTATAATTTTTTTTTTTTTTAGACATCTTGCGCACGAGATACATGTCAAAAAATTTTTTTTAATTATACATTTTATTTTATTTTTTATAGACATGTATCTCGTGCGCACGAGAAACTTTTTATAAAGTTATAAAAAAATATATATATATATATGCATAATTTTATTTTTTATTTTTTTTAGACATGTATCTCTTGCGCACGAGAAAGTTTCTCCTGCGCACGAGATAAATGTCTAAAAAAATTAAAAAAAATTATACATTTTATTTTATATAGACATGTATCTCGTGCGCTCGAGAAACTTTTTATAAAGTTATAAAAAAAATGTATATAATTTTTTTTTTTTTTAGACATGTATTTCACGAGATACAAGTCTATAAAAAAAAATGTATAATTTTTTTTTTTGACATGTATCTCATGCGCACAAAAAAGTTTCTCCTGCGCACGAGATACATGTCAAAAAAATTTTTTTTTTAAATTATACATTTTATTTTATTTTTTATAGACATGTATCTCGTGTGCACGAGAAACGTTTTATAAAGTTATAAAAAAATATATATAAATATATAATTTTATTTTTTATTTTTTTTTAGACATGTATCTCTTGCGCACAAGAAAGTTTCTCCTGCGCACGAGATACATGTCCAAAAAAATTTTTTTTTAAATTATACATTTTATTTTATTTTTTATAGACATGTATCTCGTGCGCACGAGAAACTTTTTATAAAGTTATAAAAAAAAATTATAATTTTTTTTTTTTTTTAGACATCTTGCGCACGAGATACATGTCAAATTTTTTTTTTTAAATATACATTTTATTTTATTTTTTATAGACATGTATCTCGTGCGCACGAGAAACTTTTTATAAAGTTATAAAAAAATATATATATATATGCATAATTTTATTTTTTATTTTTTTTAGACATGTATCTCTTGCGCACGAGAAAGTTTCTCCTGCGCACGAGATACATGTCTAAAAAAAAAAAAAAAAATTATACATTTTATTTTATATAGACATGTATCTCGTGCGCACGAGAAACTTTTTATAAAGTTATAAAAAAAATGTATATAATTTTTTTTTTTTTTTTAGACATGTATTTCACGAGATACAAGTCTATAAAAAAAAAATGTATAATTTTTTTTTGACATGTATCTCATGCGCACAAGAAAGTTTCTCCTGCGCACGAGATACATGTCAAAAAAATTTTTTTTTTAAATTATACATTTTATTTTATTTTTTATAGACATGTATCTCGTGTGCACGAGAAACTTTTTATAAAGTTATAAAAAAATATATATAAATATATAATTTTATTTTCTATTTTTTTTTAGACATGTATCTCTTGCGCACGAGAAAGTTTCTCCTGCGCACGAGATACATGTCCAAAAAAAAAAAAAAAATTATACATTTTATTTTATTTTTTATAGACATGTATCTCGTGCGCACAAGAAACTTTTTATAGTTATAAAAAAAAAATTATAATTTTATTTTTTATTTTTTTATACTTGTATCTCGTGCGCACAAGGAAGTTTCTCTTGCGCACGAGATACATGTCTATAAAAAAAAAAAATAATTATACATTTTATTTTATATAGACATGTATCTCGTGCGCACGAGAAACTATCTCCTGCGCACAAGAAAGTTTATCTTGCGCACGAGATACATGTCTAAAAAAAAAAAAAAAAATTATACATTTATTTTATTTTTTATAGACATGTATCTCGTGCGCACAAGAAATTTTTTATAAAGTTATAAAAAAAAGAATTATAATTATTTTGTTTTTTTTAGACATGTATCTTGTGCGCATGAGAAACTATCTCGTGCGCACAAGAAAGTTTCTCCTGCGCACAAGATACATGTCTATAAAATTGTTTTTTTAATTTATACTTTTTATAAAGTTATAAAAAAAATATATACTGTATATATATAAAAACATTTTTTTTATTTTTTTTAGACATGTATCTCGTGCGCACGAGATACATGTCTATAAATTATTTTTTTAAATGCATAATTTTTTTTTTTTTTTTTTTTTTTAGACATGTAGACTTTCTCATGCGCACGAGATACATGTCTAAAAAAATATTACTATTTTTTTCCCCCCCATGTCCCTTAGTACATTTTGACCATTAAACTGTTTGAAAACCATTTTAAGTCAGACATTTTTTGGTTGACACACAAAAAGTTTGAGTAGGGGGATTAAAAAAACACATGGATGTTTTTGTTTGGCACGATGGCCTCAAAGTGAGAATCCCTGCTGAGTTCTGTGCTTAATGACTTATTCATTACGCTAATACAAAAGCAGGCCGATCCAAATGACTGTGAACGTGCAAAACTCCTCTCTGGTGGTGTGATTAGTTCCAGTAGATCTCTGTTTACATCATGTTGCTAATAGAATGACATGAATGCAGCATGATTATGTGCACAATAAAACTAACGAGGACTTATGTTCTAAATGTGATTGCAGACGAGATTGATGCATTAATGCAGACTGATATTAATTTAAAGCACCCCATTACCCTCATTTATTTAAGTTTCGTGTATAAATGTCTACTGGTGCGTCCCCTCCAATATGGGTTATACCTGTTTCTAGTAGGCTTGTACGGTATACCGGTACTAGTATAGTATCGCGGTACTAATGAATCAAATACGGTACTATACTCTGTTTGAAAAGTACCTGTTCCCTGTGGGGTTTTTAATTTTAGTAGTAGTGTTTCAGCTACTTCTAAATCATTAATCCTTGTCTCCCTGGCGACAAATAAAGTATGTATCATTATCACTGGAGGACGAGGAATAGCTAAACATGCTTCACTACACACCGTAGGAGGATACAATAGCTCACCGCCGTACAATGTAAACAAACGCCATGGGTGGATCTACACCTGACATCCACTGTAATGATACCAAGTACAAGAGCCTATATAGTCGATACTAGATTGTGGAGGGGGGGCGTGGTCTGCGGGCCTGCCACGGAGCGGGGTGTGTAAGGACCGGCCACGAAGTCAGCAGCAGGTGAGTAGATTGCCCAGATGGGGCTTGTTATCCAATCACCTGTCGCCCTTATTAGCAGCAGCCGGGGTGAGACACGTGGTGGGAGTTGGAGTTGGAATGGGAGTTGGAGCGAGAGCGAGAGACACGCCGGGAGAAAGACTCAAAACAAGGACTGAAAAGTCGCAGAATAGTGTGCTGTCGTGGCGTGTGCACGAATAAAAACAAGAATCTGTCGTGATCAGGGGAATCCACGAGAGGGCAACTTCCACATAGATATTTGTTACCTTTTTTAAAAATTCATATTATGTTTATAAAGTCAGTAAATACGTCCCTGTACACATGAGAACTTTGAATATGACCAATGTATGATCCTGTAACTACTTGGTATCAGATTGATACCCAAATTTGTGGTATCTTCCAAAACTAATGTAAAGTATCAAAGAAGAGAAGAATAAGTGATTATTACATTTTAACAGAAGTGTAGATAGAACATGTTGAAACAGAAAATAAGCAGATATTAACAGTAAATGAACAAGTGGATTAATAATCAATTTTTACAGTTTGTCCCTCATAATGTGTACAAAATAATAGGTGTATAAATGACACAATATGTTACTGCATACGTCAGCAGACTAATTAGGAGCATACTTGCCAACCTTGAGACCTCCGATTTTGGGAGGTGGGTTGGGGCGGGGGCGTGGTTGGGGGCGTGGCTAAGAGGGGAGGAGTATATTAACAGCTAGAATTCACCAAGTCAAGTATTTCATATATATATAAGAAATACTTGACTTTCAGTGAATTCTAGCTATATATATATATATATATATATATATATATATATATATATATATATATATATATATAAGAGAAATACTTGAATTTCAGTGTTCATTTATTTACACATATACACACACATGACACTCATCTACTCATTGTTGAGTTAAGGGTTGAATTGTCCATCCTTGTCCTATTCTCTGTCACTATTTTTCTAACCATACTGAACACCCTCTCTGATGATGCATTCTGCTTCGTCTCCTTGTTGTGTGCGCAGTTGTGCACTGCACTCTCTAAAAGCCGTAGATGTTGTTGTCACATATGCATGTACAGTAGATGGCAGTATTGTCCTGTTTAAGAGTGTCACAACATTGCTGTTTACAGCAGACGAACTGCTTTACGGTAGACGGAAACGTGACTGCTGTTGTTGTGTGTTGTTGCCGCGCTGGGAGGACGTTAATGAAACTGCCTAACAATAAACCCACATAAGGAACCAAGAACTCGCCCTCCATCATTCTACAGTTATAACGTTATTGGGGTGTCAGGTTCAAACACTGATGACATCTATTAAATAGACAAAGAAGCAAGGAATTAAACAGAGACAGAATTCAATTTGGCTCAATGAGGACAGCGCGTACACCTGTACCCTTGTACAGTGTCACCACGCCCTGACGAAAGATTGTACGCCTCCTCTTTTATTTGGACTTTCCCTGATTACATGGCAACAACTGTTTCTAAGGGAGGGGGGTCGTAAACAGCCGTCGCCTTTGGTTACGAAACAGTTCAAAGAAAAGGCCGTAAACAGCCCTCAGTCACAAAACAGTTCAAAGAAAAGGTGCCTGGAGGAGAGTCAGGCCCTGCGTCCTCTCCGCTTGTAGTTCTCGGGTCAAGACAAAATCTTCCTGTGGATTACAATACATCAAAGAAACCGACACCTTCATGCCGCTTCCCATCCTACACAGTGGAGTTTTACAAGCCTTTTGATTGGTAAGATCAAAGACAGCTTTTGTTAACTCGCCGGGAACTCATTGAAACACAAAGTTTTGTGATAACTTAGATACAATTATTCTGACACGTTGATGGAGGCTTTTGGATATTTTATTTGCATGCTGAATAGGGCGCCATTGTAAGCTGTCTTTTGCTAGTGTTTATTTACGAGTTAGAATGTATAAAAAAAAAGAATTGTCAGGTTCAAACACTGATGACATCTTTTGAACAGACAAAGAAGCAAGGAATTAAACAGAGACATAATTCAATTTGGCTCAATGAGGAGAGCACGTACACCTGTACCCTTGTACAGTGTCATCACGCTCTGACGAAGGATTGTACGCCTCCTTTTTTTATTTGGACTTTCCCTGATTACATGGCAACAACTGTTTCTAAGGGAGGGGGGTCGTAAACAGCCGTCGCCTTTGGTTACGAAACAGTTCAAAGAAAAGGTCGTAAACAGCCCTCAGTCACAAAACAGTTCAAAGAAAAGGTGCCTGGAGGAGAGTCAGGCCCTGCCTCCTCTCCGCTTGTAGTTATCGGGTCAAGACAAAATCTTCATTCATATATATAATTTATATTTACTTATTTATGAAATATATGTTTTTGTTAACAAGTTAAAGGTGTTTAAAGATAATACAATCATGTTTAACACATATAGTTAATATTGTTAACAAGTTAAAGGTGTTTAAAGATAATACAATCATGTTTAACACATATAGTTAATATTGTTAATAAATTAAAGGGGTTTAATGATAATACAAGAATGTTTAACACATATAGTTAATATTGTTAATAAGTTAAAGGTGTTTAAAGATAATACAAGTATGTTTAACACATATAGTTAATATTGTTAATAAATTAAAGGGGTTTAATGATAATACAAGAATGTTTAACACATATAGTTAATATTGTTAACAAGTTAAAGGTGTTTAAAGATAATACAATCATGTTTAACACATATAGTTAATATTGTTAATAAGTTAAAGGTGTTTAAAGATAATGCAAGCATGTTTAACACATATAGTTAATATTGTTAATAAATTAAAGGGGTTTAATGATAATACAAGAATGTTTAACACATATAGTTAATATTGTTAACAAGTTAAAGGTGTTTAATGATAATACAAGCATGTTTAACATATATAGTTAATATTGTTAATAAATTAAAGGGGTTTAATGATAATACAAGCATGTTTAACACATATAGTTAATATTGTTAATAAGTTAAAGGTGTTTAAAGATAATGCAAGCATGTTTAACACATATAGTTAATATTGTTAATACATTAAAGGTGTTTAATGATAATACAAGCATGTTTAACACATTTAGTTAATATTGTTAATAAGTTAAAGGTGTTTAAAGATAATACAAGCATGTTAACACATATAGTTAATATTGTTAATAAATTAAAGGGGTTTAATGATAATACAAGAATGTTTAACACATATAGTTAATATTGTTAATAAGTTAAAGGTGTTTAAAGATAATACAAGCATGTTTAACACATATAATTAATATTGTTAATAAGTTAAAAGTGTTTAAAGATAATACAAGCATGTTTAACACATATAGATTCCTTTCTTTCATGAAGACAAGAATATAAGTTGGTGTATTACCTGATTCTGATGACTTGCATTGATAGGAATCAGACAGTAGTGATGATAACGTCCACATTTTCGAATGGAGGAGAAAAAAAGTCCTCCTTTCTGTCCAATACCACATGAAAGTGGTTGGTTTTTGGCATCTTATTTATCCAGCTTCCGTACTCTTTTTGTATACACTTTACAAGAAATACATTGTCGGCAAACTCCGTAAGCTTGCTAGCTTGTGCACGAGCTCATCTCAGAAGACCCTCGGGTGCCGTGAATGTCAATCAAGTGACGTCATAGTGAAGATTTATGATCGCTCATTTTTAGGACTATTTTTTTAATGCCTGGCTGGTGATCGACTGACACACCCTCCATGATCGACCGGTAGATCGCGATCGACGTAATGAGCACCCCTGCCTTACAGGTTACCATCCACGGGTTAAATGTGATTAATTCATGTATATACTTGATTTTTTTGGTGATTAAATCCCATGAGTCAACTGTTTTTTTCGACAGTCCCAGTTATAAAATCATCTAGCGCAGAAACCAAGTTGTGTTTTGGCCCAAATGCAGTTTTTTTTGTGGAGTTTATGGACAGTGTGCACAACACATTAGCAAGGAATCAACGGCTGCAGCACATTCAGCTTTCCATCTGTTGTATTGACTTTTCTAATGAGAGCACGCTTTTGTTTTCCAGGAGTCGGGCGGTGAGAATGCCAGCTTGCACATTCCCACGGAGGAAAAGAAGGAGAAGGTGCCGAGCCCCCACCTCAGCCAGATGGTGGTCCTCACCAACGGTGGCACTCTTTACGGCCTGGCGCAGAGAGTGGTCGCCACGGAGTCCCTGTAAGTAGCCCCAAATATTGTGAGTGAAATAAATTAGCAGCACATTTAAAATGACACCGGAGTTTCTAATTAATCACCACTTTCGCGCTGTGAAAAGAACAAATGTGCTTGTCGCTCACTGACAATTAATATGGGAAGCTTTTCAGATTTATAGTCAAACGTGCCTCATATATTAATTCTCGCCATCTTTGTGTGACTTTCAATGGCTTCTTCTTGCCTACGTAGCAATTAAAATCCATTATTGTAACACATCTAAATGCAGGTGTGTCAGGTTCAAACACTGATGACATCTATTAAACAAGACAAGAAGCAAGGAATTAAACAGAGACAGAATGAAATTTGGCTTAATTGAGGAGAAACGCGTACACCTGTACCCAGGCCCGGCCCTAACCAATCTGGCGCCCTAGGCAAGATTTCAGGTGGCGCCCCCCCCTGATGACATCTATTAAACAAGACAAGAAGCAAGGAATTAAACAGAGACAGAATCAAATTTGGCTTAATTGAGGAGAAACGCGTACACCTGTACCCAGGCCCGGCCCTAACCAATCTGGCGCCCTAGGCAAGATTTTAGGTGGCGCCCCCCCCTGATGACATCTATTAAACAAGACAAGAAGCAAGGAATTAAACAGAGACAGAATCAAATTTGGCTTAATTGAGGAGAAACGCGTACACCTGTACCCAGGCCCGGCCCTAACCAATCTGGCGCCCTAGGCAAGATTTTAGGTGGCGCCCCCCCCTGATGACATCTATTAAACAAGACAAGAAGCAAGGAATTAAACAGAGACAGAATCAAATTTGGCTTAATTGAGGAGAAACGCGTACACCTGTACCCAGGCCCGGCCCTAACCAATCTGGCGCCCTAGGCAAGATTTTAGGTGGCGCCCCCCCCTGATGACATCTATTAAACAAGACAAGAAGCAAGGAATTAAACAGAGACAGAATCAAATTTGGCTTAATTGAGGAGAAACGCGTACACCTGTACCCAGGCCCAGCCCTAACCAATCTGGCGCCCTAGGCAAGATTTTAGGTATATACACATCGGCAGTGAAGTGTATATACTCACAAGAACCCGAATAGCTTTGTCTTTGACCTTTTTTTTTACTTACTTTATATACCTAATATATAAAGGGGTGGAAAAGTGACTATTACCTGCAGGGCAAACATTAGCTAACCAGAAGGCAATAATGTAAACAAAAAACACCTGCTTAAAAGATCTAATACAAATGTCCCTGAGGAATGTAAGGTGGGAGTACTGTAATTACCTAACGTTACATTATTATTTTCCATAACAATTTAGCCCCCTCCACAATATTAACCCGACGTTAAAACAGAACTAGCTATTTATTGATTAGCAATTGCCGAATCATGTAACATTAGCTTAATGCTAAAAAGCCAGGTTACTATCACATTCTGTAACAGACAAATAATTTCATGTAGGCTAACGTTACCTACCTGCTACCTCTTGTCTTTTTCTCGTTTCTCCTCCTCTTCTTTTCTCTTTTTTCTTCCCTGGGCACCTGACAGTTTTGGCCGTTTTGACATCTTGTGTTGATTTTTTGATGTGGTGACGTCCAAAAAGAGTCATGATACGGGGAAGGGAGGGGGCGCACCGTGCGGGGGGAGGAGGGGGGGGCGTAATGTTGTAACAAATAATATTTCTATTAAATAGGCTTTACTTTGCATTTTAATTAACGTGAGATTATTTTTTGTATTTAGAAATAATAGTAACAACTTTTTTTTTTTTTCCCCCTCCAACATTTGTGGCACTGGCATGGCGCCCCCTGATGGACGGCGCCCTTAGCATTTGCCTATACGGCCTATGCCACGGGCCGGCCCTGCCTGTACCCTTGTACAGTGTCACCACGCTCCTCCTTTATTTGGACTTTCCCTGATTACATGGCAACAGCTGTTTCTAAGGGAGGGGGGTCGTAAACAGCCATCGCCTTTGATTACAAAACAGTTCACGACGGGAGGACAACAGGGTGACAAGAACTAAATCATCCAGACTATGGATAAATTGTATTATTATGTTTATCTTACCTAAAAATAAATATATTTATTAATTTAAAAAATA
>NC_084568.2:3575000-3587500 GCF_033978685.3 Nerophis lumbriciformis
CAACCCTCCCGAATTTTCCGGGAGACTCCCGAAATTCAGCGCCTCACCCGAAAACCTCCCGGGACAAATATTCTCCCGAAAATCTCCCGATTTTTCAGCCGGAGCTGGAGGCCACGCCCCCTCCAGGTCCTTGCGGACCTGAGTGAGGACAGCCTTTTTTCACGACGGGAGGACAACAGGGTGACAAGAACTAAATCATCCAGACTGTGGATAAATTGTATTATTATGTTTATCTTATCTAAAAATAAATATATTTATTAATTTAAAAAATAAATAAATGTTTACTATATTTTGCTAAAAACATGAAAATTAATTGTATTTTTATTTGTGTTTTTTCTGACTCCTTATTACATCCAGCCATAGAATTATACGTTAAAATAAACATATTTGAAATAATTAATTTTATATTATCATAATAATTCATTTAAAATGATAATACACATGTTGTATCATAGTGGCATTACCACAGGTAACAATAACTATTACACTGTAACAATCATTTGTATCAACAATGTAAAAATAATGAATATACCAACAATGGTAATAGACAACATAGCAATAATGGTAATAGACAACATAGCAATAATGGTAATGGACAACATAGCAATAATGGTAATAGACAACATAGCAATAATGGTAATAGACAACATAGCAATAATGGTAAGGAAACATAGAGCACATGTTAACACTTTGAGACAAGAGTACAACAGCAGGTCAATTTAAAGACCCTCATCTCTATATTTGAACCAGACGCCATGTTTGTATAATAGTTTAAATCCATTAATAGTTTGGCATTGCTTGTGTTGTAAGTCCAGGTTGTTCCATAGTTTTACTCCGCATACAGACACACAAAAACGTTTACGAGTGGTCTGAGCTCTCGGCAATAAGAAATATCCAAAGCCTCTCAAGCATGCATCACTATAGCTCTTGTCTCAAAGTAGGTGTACTGTCACCACCTGTCACATCACACCCTGACTTATTTGGACTTTTCTGCTGTTTTCCTGTGTGCAGTGTTTTATTTCTTGTCTTGCGCTCCTATTTTGGTGGCTTTTTCCTCTGTTTTTGGTATTTTCCTGTAGCAGTTTCATGTCTTCCTTTGAGCGATATTTCCCGCATCTACTTTGTTTTAGCAATCGAGAATATTTCAGTTGTTTTTATCCTTCTTTTGTGGGGACATTGTTGATTGTCTTGTCATGTTCGGATGTACATTGTCTTTGCTCCACAGTAAGTCTTTGCTGTCGTCCAGCATTCTGTTTTTGTTTACTTTGTAGCCAGTTCAGTTTTAGTTTTGTTCTGCATAGCCTTCCCTAAGCTTCAATGCCTTTTCTTAGGGCAGCGTTTCTCAAAGTGTGGGGCGCGCCCCACTGGTGGGGAATAGAGACATGACAGGTGGGGCGCGAGGAACGGGAGGAAATTTCACTTTAAAAAATGTTTTTATTATTATATTCTTAGATTATTTTTTTTACTATGCTTTCATTTTCTATACACACTGTAAATCACTTTGTGATTCTGTCTGTGAAATCCGCTATATAAATAAATGGAAATTACCGGTACTTATTTTTACTGTAGGCTTTATATTTCTCGGTAGGAGCGAAAGTTTGACAGACATAGCAACAGTAACTAATGGGGGCGGGGCTAAGCGGAACAAACTTTCGCGCGGATGGGTAGCAGGCTAATGTGTGGACCACAATTACACAAATATATATTTGTGACTCGCACCTCAAAGGTCGTCGAGCCAGAGCCAGCGCCTGCAGAGAAACAAAAATGTGACGGGCACACACTGTGTCATTCACCGGGAAGCACTCGCGTCAAGGCAGCTCAGCCCCGAACTCAATGAGGTTTTAACAGATGTTGTGAGCGCGGTAAATTTGATCAAAACACGACCACTGAAAGCGCGACTGTTCTCTGCACTGTGTGAGGAAATGGGAGCTGATCATACAGCCGTGCTGTTTCACAGTGAAGCAAGGTGGCTCTCCCGGGGGAAAGTGCTGTCACTTGCCCTGTCTTGCCAAATGCATAGCTCCTCCTTTTTTTTGCAAAGATTGCAAAGTGGCACTTTTATTGTATTTATTATTTAACTTAATGCAAGTTATTTGATTTATTATTGAACTTGGTGCAAGTTATAACACTTTTTTTGATTTATTATTGAACTTGATGCAAGTTATAACACTTTTGTTTTATTTATTATTGAACTTGATGCAAGTTATAACACTTTTTTTGATTTATTATTGAACTTGATGCAAGTTATTTGATTTATTATTGAACTTGATGCAAGTTATAACACTTTTATTTGATTTATTATTGAACTTGATGCAAGTTATAACACTTTTTTTGATTTATTATTGAACGTGATGCAAGTTATAACACTTTTTTTGATTTATTGAACTTGATGCAAGTTATAACACTTTTTTTGATTTATTATTGAACTTGATGCAAGTTATAACACTTTTTATGATTTATTATTGAACTTGATGCAAGTTATAACACTTATTTGATTTATTATTGAACTTGATTCAAGTTATAACACTTTTTTTGATTTATTATTGAACGTGATGCAAGTTATAACACTTTTTTTGATTTATTATTGAACTTGATGCAAGTTATAACACTTATTTGATTTATTATTGAACTTGATTCAAGTTATAACACTTTTTTTGATTTATTATTGAACGTGATGCAAGTTATAGCACTTTTTTTGATTTATTATTGAACTTGATGCAAGTTATAACACTTGTTTTATTTATTATTGAACTTGATGGAAGTTATTTTATTTATTATTGAACTTGATGCAAGTTGTACCACAGCTGCACAGTTATTTTATTTATTATTGAACTTGATGTTATTTTATGTTATTGAGTTTGAATGTATACAACTTGATGTTCAATAAATTTGAAAATGTTAAAGCTTGGCATTAGCGCTCTGTTGGGGCGATGGGGGCAGGTGGGGCTTGAAAACTCCCCCTTGTCCAAAGTGGGGGATGACAAAAAAAGTTTGAGAACCACTGTCTTAGGGGCACTCACCTTTTGTTTATTTTTGGTTTAAGCATTAGACACCTTTTCACCTGCACACTGCCTCCTGCAGCACCGACACTCAACAACAACACATCATTTACAGACTATAATTACTGCTTTGCAAAAAATATTTTTTAACTGAAATAGGTGAAATTAGATCATCTCCCACGCCACACCAGACTGTATCCCACGACACACTTGTAGAATACAATTAGTGGTTTGCAAAAAAATTATTTTTTACAATAATTAGGTGACCTTGCAAAATTTCCCACGGCACATGAGTCAGTATCTTACTCCACACTCGCGTGGTTGAAAAACACTGCTGTGGATGAGTGGGTCTGACTCTCCCATGCAGCAGCACTGAGAGCAAGCTAACCTTCAGTTGTGATGAAATGTGACAGATTTGACATTTAAATGCCCGAGCAAAATGTAAATGTGAAAGGATCTTTTCAGTAGCATTCATTAGTGCAGTGTTATTCAACCACTGTGCCGCGGCACGCTAGTGTGCCGTGAGATACAGTCTGGTGTGGCGTGGGAGATGATCTAATTTCACCTATTTGAGTTCAAAATAGTTTTTGCAAACCAGTAATTATAGTCTGCAAATGATGTGTTGTTGTTGAGTGTCGGCAGAGTAACCGTGTAATACTCTTCCATATCAGTAGGTGGCAGCAGGTAGCTATTTGCTTTGTAGATGTCGGAAACAGCGGGAGGCAGGGTGCAGGTAAAATTGTGTCTAATGCTTAAACCAAAAATAAACAAAAGGTGAGTGTCCCTAAGAAAAGGCTTTGAAGCTTAGGGAAGGCTATGCAGAACAAAACTAAAAGTGTACTGGCTACAAAGTAAACAAAAACAGAATGCTGGACGACAGCAAAGACTTACTGTGGAGCAAAGACAATGTACATCCAAACATGACACGACAATCAACAATGTCCCCACAAAGAAGGATAAAAACAACTGAAATATTCTCGATTGCTAAAACAAAGTAGATGCGGGAAATATCGCTCAATGGAAGACATGAAACTGCTACAGGAAATAAGAGAAAAAGCCACCAAAATAGGAGCGCAAGACAAGAAGTAAAACACTACACACAGGAAAACAGCATAAAAGTCCAAATAAGTCAGGGTGTGATGTGACAGGTGGCGACCGTACACTAGAGATGCGTGGATAGGCAATTATTTCATCCGCAACCGCATCACAAAAGTCGTCAACCATCCGCATCCACCCGAACTAACATTTAATCAAAACCGCACCCGCCCGTTGTTATATATCTAATATAGACGATGCAAGGCATTAGTGAGGTTATAAAGCTTTTTGCCTGTTAAAGAAAGGAGACTGATCCAATGCAGCAGAGACATTCAATGCGTGCCACGCTGTCACGGCCCAGACGCACACCAGTGCGCAATCATCCGGGAGCCGCGCTGAGCGCACCTCCAAGCACGCTCGCACCACTCAAACCGCTGCAGGCAGCTGTGTTCTATCTTGTTTTAACATCCTGTGGCACTCTTCTGGGATCACGGCGGACGAAACCGCTCATGCTCAGGGTGTTTGTGGAGGTTCGGGGTTTTGCACAAATGTGATGCACCATGTTAGATGTCCCGGTTTTGTGACTGTCGTAGACATAAACAGCGTCGCAGCTCTTGCAAATCACGTAGCCAGCATTACTATCATCCTGATTTACAACCTCATAAAAACGAGTCCACGCTGAACTTTTCTGGCCTTTTTTTCCCCTGGTCTTTAGTATTCCCTTTTTTAGTTTGTCGCGTACCACGTTTGCTGCCATCTCTTTTTTTTTTTTCTTCTTCTGTTGTGGCATATGCTGCAGGTGCCTGCTCGTTTTTCGTATGTGGGTAACAACATTTAACTATGTATATATATTTCCCAATTGGTTTAACTGCCACCCGCCTCAATCTACTAGTTATAGTACCGTATTTTCCGCACCATAAGCCGCCCTGGGTTATAAGCCGCGCCTTCAATGAACGGCATATTTCAAAACTTTGTCCACCTATAAGCCGCCCCCGTGTTATAAGCCGCATCTAACTGCGCTACAGGGAATGTCAAAAAAACAGTCAGATAGCTCAGTTAAACTTTAATAATATATTAAAAACCAGCGTTCTAACAACTCTGTTCACTCCCAAAATGTACGGTAATGTGCAAATGTGCAATCACAAACATAGTAAAATTCAAAATAGTGCAGAGCAATAGCAATAACTTAATGTTGCTCGAACGTTAATGTCACAACACACAAAATAAACATAACACTCACTTTCTGAAGTTATTCTTCATTCATAAATCCCTCGAATTCTTCTCCTACGGTGTCCGAATTAAAAAGTTGGGCGAATTACGGGATCCAAAATGGCCGGCTCCGTCTCGTCGAAGTCATCAGAGTCAGTGTCGCTGTTGTTTTTCCAGCAGTTCCGTGAATCCTGCCTTCCGGAAAGCTCGGACCACAGTTGAGACCGAAATATCCGCCCAGGCATTTACGATCCACTGGCAGATGTTGGCGTATGTCGTCCGGCGCTGTCTCCCTGTCTTAGTGAATGTGTGTTCGCCTTCGGTCATCCATTGTTCCCACGCCGTTCGCAGTCATGCTTTAAATGCCTTGTTGACACCAATATCGAGCGGTTGGAGTTCTTTGGTTAATCCACCCGGAATGACGGCGAGTGTTGTATTTGTGTGCTTCACTTGTTTTTTGACACCATCTGTGATGTGGGCGCGCATGGAGTCGTATATCAACATGGACGGAGCTGCGTGAAAAAAGCCACCCGGCCTCTTCGCGTAAACTTACCTTAACCACTCGCTCATCTTTTTCTTCATCCATCCATCCCTTCGAGTTAGCTTTTATGATGACGCCGGCTGGAAAGTTCTCTTTTGGCAAGGTCTTCCTTTTGAATATCACCATGGGTGGAAGTTTCTGGCCATTAGCATGGCAAGCTAGAACCACAGTGAAGGATGACTTCTCATTCCCTGTGGTGCGAATATTCACCGCACGTGCTCCCGTTGTATCCACAGTGCGGTTCACAGGAATATCAAAAGTCAGTGGAACCTCGTCCATGTTGATAATGTTCTCTGGCCGGATCTTTTTTTCAGCTATCTTGTTTTTACAATATGCACGGAAAGTAGCCAGCTTTTCTTGAAAGTCTTTAGGCAGTTGCTGTGAAATAGTAGTCCGTGTGCGGATGGAGAGATTGCGTCTTTTCATGAACCGGAAACCTGTCGCTTAGTAGGAGCCATTTTGTGGTCTTTACAGATGTAAACACACAAAGGAAATGAAACGTAATACCTGCGCGCTTCTTCTTCTATGGGGGCGGGTGGTTGCTTACAGTAGAAGAAGAAGCGCTTCCTGTTCTATGGGGGCGGGTGCTTACCTTGGCGGTTGCTTGCGTAGAAGAAGAAGCGCTTCCTCTTCTACGGGGAAAAAAGATGGCGGCTGTTTACCGTAGTTGCGAGACCTAAACTTTATGAAAATGAATCTTAATATTAATCCATATATAAGGCGCACCGGGTTATAAGCCGCACTGTCAGCTTTTGAGTAAATTTGTGGTTTTTAGGTGCGGCTAATAGTGCGGAAAATACGGTATTTAAAATCTAATTTTGTTTTTATTTCAACCGCCCGACCCGACCCGCGGATAAAATCTAATTTTTTTTTTATTTCAACCGCCCGACCCGCGGATAATCCGCGGACTCCGCGGTTGTGTCCGCAAACCGCGCATCTCTACCGTACACCTACTTTGAGACAAGAGCTATACTGATGCATGCTTGGTTATGCTTTAAAGTCATATCCAACAATTGCGACAACGACTTTTTACTGTCAACTGAGTTTCGTTTTTTTAATGATTTCTGCTGGTGGTGTGCCTCCGCATTTTTTCAACGCAAAAAATGTGCCTTGGCTCCAAAAAGGTTGAAAAACACTGTTGTAAGTGGTACAGTCCAGCTACCAAGTAGTTGGCTGTGGAATGAAGTATTATGGAGGCACCTTTTCCTTTGAAGGAACCAATTTCTGTTCCATCCTGCCTGGATTCAGCAAAGTAAATGATCTGTCACTCAAAAGCTCTCTTCCCGCATTTTCCTTTTGCGTACACTTGACATTTGAGATGTTGGAATGCCATGTTGCATGATTTTAGGGTTGTAAATGTTATCACATACACACACACACCTGTCACCAGATAGTGATGCCCGACAATTCCATGTCTCCCCTCTCGCAGACCGTGTCCACGGCGAGTGAACTGCGAAAGCCCATATACTGGATCGTGGCGGCCAAGGCCATCGACTACGAGCAGATGTTGCTCTTGATGTCCGGCGTCAAATGGGACATCAGAGAGATCATGTCCCAGCACAACATATACGTGGATGTCCTCTTGCAGGTAATGTTGACGTATAAAGTGATTCCATACCTGCCAACTACTCCGGTTTTCCCGTAATTAGTACGGTTTTCATCAACCTATTCCGGGTTACGGTTGCAGTGATAAAAAAATACGGTTTTTCATTAATTAAAAAAAAAAAAATTTTTAAACAATGACAATCGACACTGCTTCCCGTAACTTCCTATCGAGCCATTCCGAATGCCATGCGCGAGGCTATTTATAGCACCGCTGCCAAGCACGAGGCACCAGTTGCCATTGTTTCCAAACGAGCGAACGATCACGGAATCAGCCGGAGAAAAATCGCCAACGAGTCTTAAACCGAAAAGAAAAGTGCAGTCATTCCGTGAAGAATATTCAAAAGCCTATCCGGGAATAATTATCCGTTCCAAAAAGGGTGAAAACTACGCGAATTGCACCTTGCGCAGACAAGATTTTTCGATCGGACACGGAGGAATTAGCGATGTAAAAGACCACGTTGGGACAAAAAAACACAAGTCTAATGCCGTTGCTAAATTTGGATTTTAGCCACAAAAAGGTAATGACACCAATGTTATCAATTGGAATTGTTTAGTACTGTTATACTGTTAAAAGTGTTTATACTATTTATGCTTTAAAGTCCAAGTTGAAGAAATCTTGTTAAATGTTGACAGCATAACTACCAAAATACAGAAGTATGTCCTTAATATTTTTGCAGTGCTATTTCTGTTGAAAAGTTCAAATGATTACATTAGAGATGTGATGTGCCACTTTTCAAGTGTCTGATGGCTTCAATTAATTTTCATTAATTTTTCATATTTTGAATTCTTTACAAAAAAACTACATTTGAATTGTAATTCCATGCTATTGACAGGACTATTAATTTTAATGAAGTTAGCTTACCATGTTTACAGTATGATAATTGTGATATAAATGTGAATTTTAGGCACAGAATATTTTTTACAATTGAACAAGGCAGTAGATTATACAAGCTTGGACAGAAAGTTAATAATGACACCAATTTTTTTTTTTAATGGAATTGTTTACTACTGTTTTACCATTTGTTTACTGTAAAAAGTGTTTATACTGTTTATACTTTCAACTAACAAATTGAATTAAACAGACAGAATTAAATTTGGCTCAATGAGGAGAAACGCGTAGGCCTGTACCCTTGTACCGTGTCCCACCACGCTCTGACGAAAGATTGTACGCCTCCTCTTTTATTTGGACTTTCTAAAGGGAGTGGGGTCGTAAACAGCCGTGGCCTTTGGTTACCAAACAGTTCAAAGAAAAGGTGCCTGGAGGGGGGGGGTCAGGTCCTGCTTCCTCTCCGCTTTGTAGATCTCGGGTCAAGACGTGAAGTGAAGTGAAGTGAATTATATTTATATAGCGCTTTTCCCAAGTGATTCAAAGCGCTTTACATAGTGAAACCCAATATCTAAGTTACATTTAAACCAGTGTGGGTGGCACTGGGAGCAGGTGGGTAAAGTGTCTTGCCCAAGGACACAACGGCAGTGACTAGGATGGCGGAAGCGGGGATCGAACCTGCAACCCTAAAGTTGCTGGCATGGCCGCTCTACCAACCGAGCTATACCGCTCCCAAGACAAAATCTTCCTGTGGATTACAATACATCAAAGAAACCGACACCGTCATGTCGCTTCCCATCCTACACAGTGGAGTTTTACAAGCCTTTTGATTGGTAAGATCAAAGACAGCTTTTGTCTGCTCGCCGGGAACTCGTTGGGTATGTCAATTCTTCATTGGAAAGGTGTTAATGGCTCTTGTTTTCATGTAAAGTAGGCCTATTAGGCAAAATCAACTCCGCTTTGTAGATCTCGGGTCAAGACAAAATCTTCCTGTGGATTACAATACATCAAAGAAACCGACACCTTCATGTCGCTTCCCATCCTACACAGTGGAGTTTTACAAGCCTTTTGATTGGTAAGATCAAAGACAGCTTTTGTCTGCTCGCTGGGAACTCATTGTACCGTGTCCCACCACGCTCTGACGAAAGATTGTACGCCTCCTCTTTTATTTGGACTTTCTAAAGGGAGGGGGGTCATAAACAGCCGTGGCCTTTCGTCACAAAACAGTTCAAAGAAAAGGTGCCTGGAGGGTGGGGTCAGGTCCTGCTTCCTCTCCGCTTTGTAGATCTCGGGTCAAGACAAAATCTTCCTGTGGATTACAATACATCAAAGAAACCGACACCTTCATGTCGCTTCCCATCCTGCGCAGTGGAGTTTTACAAGCCTTTTGATTGGTAAGATCAAAGACAGCTTTTGTCTGCTCGCTGGGAACTCATTGTACCGTGTCCCACCACGCTCTGACGAAAGATTGTACGCCTCCTCTTTTATTTGGACTTTCTAAAGGGAGGGGGGTCATAAACAGCCGTGGCCTTTCGTCACAAAACAGTTCAAAGAAAAGGTGCCTGGAGGGTGGGGTCAGGTCCTGCTTCCTCTCCGCTTTGTAGATCTCGGGTCAAGACAAAATCTTCCTGTGGATTACAATACATCAAAGAAACCGACACCTTCATGTCGCTTCCCATCCTACACAGTGGAGTTTTACAAGCCTTTTGATTGGTAAGATCAAAGACAGCTTTTGTCTGCTCGCCGGGAACTCATTGGGTATGTCAATTCTTCATTGGAAAGGTGTTAATGGCTCTTGTTTTCATGTAAAGTAGGCCTATTAGGCAAAATCAACTCCGCTTTGTAGATCTCGGGTCAAGACAAAATCTTCCTGTGTATTACAATGCATCAAAGAAACCGACACCTTCATGTCGCTTCCCGTCCTACGCAGTGGAGTTTTACAAGCCTTTTGATTGGTAAGATCAAAGACAGCTTTTGTCTGCTCGCTGGGAACTCATTGTACCGTGTCCCACCACGCTCTGACGAAAGATTGTACGCCTCCTCTTTTATTTGGACTTTCTAAAGGGAGGGGGGTCATAAACAGCCGTGGCCTTTCGTCACAAAACAGTTCAAAGAAAAGGTGCCTGGAGGGGGGAGGGTCAGGTCCTGCTTCCTCTCCGCTTTGTAGATCTCGGGTCAAGACAAAATCTTCCTGTGGATTACAATACATCAAAGAAACCGACACCTTCATGTCGCTTCCCATCCTACACAGTGGAGTTTTACAAGCCTTTTGATGGGTAAGATCAAAGACAGCTTTTGTCTGCTCGCCGGGAACTCATTGTACCGTGTCCCACCACGCTCTGACGAAAGATTGTACGCCTCCTCTTTTATTTGGACTTTTTAAAGGGAGGGGGGTCATAAACAGCCGTGGCCTTTCGTCACAAAACAGTTCAAAGAATAGGTGCCTGGAGGAGGGGGTCAGGTCCTGCTTCCTCTCCGCTTTGTAGATCTTGGGTCAAGACAAAATCTTCCTGTGGATTACAATACATCAAAGAAACCGACACCTTCATGTCGCTTCCCATCCTGCGCAGTGGAGTTTTACAAGCCTTTTGATTGGTAAGATCAAAGACAGCTTTTGTTAGCTCGCCGGGAACTCATTGAAACACAAAGTTTTGTGATTAAACTTAGATACAATTATTCTGACAGTAGTAGTGCACGACTAGAAAACATTTCTTACGGGTATTAATAGGTAAGAAAAGTTGATTTTGCCCAATAGGCCTACTTTACATGAAAACAAGAGCCATTAGCACCTTTCCAATGAAGAATTGACATACCCAAATCCAAACGTACACAAACACACGACTGTGTGAGCAACTAGGGTCTTTGATTGGTCACATTGAATCCACAAGCTGTGCTCTCTTAGAACAGAGTGATCGTTCTATACTCCGAACAATCAGGACCAAGGTGTTTTTACGGTGCGTTCAAGGACAACTGAACAGAGTAGGATGCCCCAACACCTGCCAGAAATAGGGTTGGACACAATACATGATTATTCAGAATGGAAAATGTGCTGACACACTCGTGATTTCGCCCTGTCTCTGTTTTGTCTGCGTTGAGGTACTCGATGTCCCTCCTTGGCTGTCAGCAGGCAGGGGTCTGGAAACAAACTGCTGATGCGAGGCAACTCGCAATGGAAGATTACCAGTTGTGTGCCTTTGCACAGATAGAAAAGTACAACTTCAGCACAATTGATAATAACTATAGCAACGGCCTTTAAGCATAAGTGTAGATTCCTAATGAAGCCTTTAGCTTGACGCTCCTCTACTTTCTCCTGCTCCGCTTGCTGCGGCGACAACAAACAAACTCCAGACGCTCCTCTTCGTTTTGTATCGTTTACTTGTCACTTAATTATTCAAAAACGTAAAACAATAACGATGTGGGAACAAATGAATGGCAAAATAAAGAGAGTTTGTTACACTAGGTGTTAGAAAAAGCAAGACTCAGAAAAAGTAAGAGTGAGGTCAAAAAACTGTGTGGCTCAATTCCCCCACACCTGACTGCCATTACCCATAATGCACTCTGTCCAAAAACCAACCTACCACACAGATCCTTCCGCCATACATGCAATTTACACAGTTACGTCATCAAGCTATTTAGACAAATGTAATAATTATTCTAAGCATGCAAATAAAGTAAATAGTCCCATTTTGGCTGAATAAACATAAAGCACCTTCCATAAAAATGTAAATTAACTTAAACAGCATTTAGGCTCCTACAATAAGAGTTGTGTGATAACTTATACATAATTATTCTAACACTCCTCTTGACAAAATCGGTGCAGTTCAGCTAAATGTGTTGGTTTTCTGACATGGACTTGTTTCTTCAGCATTGTCCACACGTTTAAGTCAGGACTTTGGGAAGGCCGTTCTAAAACCTTCATTCTAGCCTGATTTAGCCATTCCTTTACCACTTTTGAGGTGTGTTTAGGGTCATTGTCCTGTTGGAACACCCAACTGCGCCCAAGACCCAACCTCCGGGCTGATGATTTTAGGTTGTCCTGAAGAATTTAGAGGTAATCCTCCTTTTTCATTGTCCCATTTACTCTCTGTAAAGCAGCAGTTCCATTGGCAGCAAAACAGGCCCAGAGCATAATACTACCACCACCATGCTTGACGGTATGCATGGTGTTCCTGGGATTAAAGGCCTCACCCTTTCTCCTCCAAACATATTGCTGGGTATTGTGGCCAAACAGCTCCATTTTTGTTTCATCCGACCACAGAACTTTCCTCCAGAAGGTCTTATCTTT
>NC_084568.2:3592500-3612500 GCF_033978685.3 Nerophis lumbriciformis
CGGCCAAAACTGTCAGGTGCCCAGGGAAGAAAAAAGAGAAAAGAAGAGGAGGAGAAACGAGAAAAAGACAAGAGGTAGCAGGTAGGTAACGTTAGCCTACATGAAATTATTTGTCTGTTACAGAATGTGATAGTAACCTGGCTTTTTAGCATTAAGCTAATGTTACATGATTCGGCAATTGCTAATCAATAAATAGCTAGTTCTGTTTTAACGTCGGGTTAATATTGTTGGAGGGGGCTAAATTGTTATGGAAAATAATAATGTAACGTTAGGTAATTACAGTACTCCCACCTTACATTCCTCAGGGACATTTGTATTAGATCTTTTAAGCAGGTGTTTTTTGTTTACATTGTTATTGCCTTCTGGTTAGCTAATGTTTGCCCTGCAGGTAATAGTCACTTTTCCACCCCTTTATATATTAGGTATAGTTGTAAGCCTAGTTGTTAAAGTGCACATCATTATTGTAAATTAAGCAATATGTATGTAAAAAATATTGTATTTCATATATTCATTTTTTATTTTTTGCATTCATTTATTTATTCATATTTTTTTTTTATCTTGTTAACTATTCTGATTGTTAATTTGCTTTCTTTAAGTAAAAAAAAAAAGGTCAAAGACAAAGCTATTCGGTTTCTTGTGAGTATATACACTTCACTGCCGATGTGGGGGGGCGCCACCTAAAATCTTGCCTAGGGCGCCAGATTGGTTAGGGCCGGGCCTGCTGCCAATAGAACAAGAAAAATTTGGCTTGTCAAGACTTTCCAAAACAAGTCAAATTAGCTAACCTCAATGAACCCAAAAATAGCTTAAAATAAGTATATTCTCACTAATAACAAGTGCACTTTTCTTGGTAGAAAAAAAAAGAGACCTTTTTGCTCAATATGTTGAAAAATATTCTTGAATGAAGTAAATGCTAGTGCCATTATCTTGACATAATGATATACATTTCTTGAAACCAGCAAACTTATACTAAAACTAGTTTATTGTTCTTAATGGAAAGGCAACAAGGCAACATTTTGTTACTCTCGGGGTCTCCTAGCCGCTCAGGCAAATCATATGGTCTAAAAATGCATTTTTCCATGGATAACATGACATCATCGCGCCAAGTGCGTGCTCTTTCAGTCAATTAGTCCGCATTTATACATTTTTTTTTTTTTTTATTGTAATTTTGAAGAATTTATCTGAATGTGCATGATCTATTTCTGTTCAAAATGGTTTGAAATGTCACATGTTAAATGTTTAAATATTAACTGTCATTTTACTATATACTATATGGTAGTGATGGGTCCGGCAACACCGATGCATCGGCGCATGCGTCGAGCTCATAGAGCGAAACCCTGTGTCGGTGCGCGTACCGCTTTTAGAAAGTCACGTGACCGATCATGAGCTGTTTTGGTCACGTGACCGATACGCCAACTGTGTCGCCTCCTCTGTGCCCTGTGAGCGGCTCTTTTCTACAGCCAGAGAAATAATAACTAAGAAGAGAAATGGTCTAAAATGTAATACGTCGGAAAAACCTTTTATTTTTATTTTTATAAAAATGTGTAAAAAATAAAATTTAAAAAATTCCCAGGCCACAATCATCCACAACACGTTCTCTTAGATGTTCACATTATTTATTGACTGTATCTAAAAAAGATAAAAATATATTTTTATTTAAATGAAGATATGAAATAATCCTAAATGAAATACAATGACTTGGTTTATATTATTGTATATACTAGGGCAGGGGTCACCAACGCGGTGCCCGCGGTCACCAGGTAGCCCGTAAGGACCAGATCAGTCGCCCGCTGGCCTGTTCTAAAAATAGCTCAAAGAGCAGCACTTACCAGTGAGCTGCCTCTATTTTTTAAATTGTATTTATTTACTAGCAAGCTGGTCTCGCTTTGCTCGACATTTTTCATTCTAAAAGAGACAAAACTCAAATAGAATTTGAAAATCCAAGAAAATATTTTAAAGACTTGGTCTTCACTTGGAATAAGCGGTAGAAAATGGATGGATGGGTCTTCACTTGTTTAAATAAATTCATTTATTTTTTTACTTTGTTTCTTATTACTTTTAGAAATACAATTTTAGAGAAAAAATACAACCTTAAAAATGATTTTAGGATTTTTAAACAAATATACCTTTTTACCTTTTAAATGTCTTCCTCTTCTTTCCGGACAATTTAAATCAATGTTCAAGTAAATTTATTTATTTTTTATTGTAAAGAATAATACATATTTTAGCTTCTGGTTTTTCGACGAAGAATATTTGTGAAATATTTCTTCAAACTTACTATGATTAAAATTCAAAACAATTATTCTGGCAAATCTAGAAAATCTGTAGAATCAAATTTAAATCTTATTTCAAAGTATTTTGAATTTCTTTTAAAATTGTTGTTCTGGAAAATCTAGAAGAAATACTGATTTGTCTTTGTTAGAAATATAGCTTGGTTCAATTTGTTAAATATTCTAACAAAGTGCAGATTGGATTTTAACCAATTTAAAACATGTCATCAAAATTCTAAAATGTATCTTAATCAGGAAAAATTACTAATGATGTTCCATAAATTATTTTTTTAATTTTTTCAAAAAGATTCAAATTAGCTAGTTTTTCTCTTCTTTTTGTCGGTTGAATTTTGAATTTTAAAGAGTCGAAATTGAAGATAAACTATGTTTCAAAATTTTATTTTTATTTTTTTTCGTGTTTTCTCCTCCTTTAAACCGTTCAATTAAGTGTTTTTTTCATCATTTATTCTCTACAAAAACCCTTCCATAAAAGGGAAAAAAAATGTACGACGGAATGACAGACAGAAATACCCATTTTTTTATATATATAAATTTATTTATTTAGCTATTCTTGTTTAAATCACATTCATGTGTAACTTACAAATGACAATATATTTATTTAATTAAGTGTGTATCAAACTGGTAGCCCTTCGCATTAATCAGTACCCAAGAAGTAGTTTTTGGTTTCAAAAAGGTTGGTGACCCCTGTACTAGGGCATCAAATCAGTGTCAGTTGAGTCGGTCCATAGGTTGCCTGTAGGGATTTTTAATGTCCAGCAGATGTCAGTATTTAGTGACACAGTATCGACACAGTATCAATACAGTTTTGCAATGTGTCGAAACGCTTCATGACGCCTCATCAACCCATTACTACTATATGAGTACTGTTGCGCTTTGGACCAGTTGTTCCTCCCAGGGAATTCAAGTCACAAGTCGCTCCCAAGCTCTTTACGACACTTAAAGCTGAGTTGGAAAAACCACCAGAGACAGAATAGGTATTTTGTAATATATTTGCAAAGCTTTGCATATACCGTATTTTCCGCACTATTAGCCGCACCTAAAAAACACAAATTTACTCAAAAGCTAGCAGTGCGGCTTATAACCCAGTGCGCTTTATATATGGATTAATATTAAGATTCATTTTCATAAAGTTTCGGTCTCGCAACTACGGTAAACAGCCGCCATCTTTTTTCCCCGTAGAAGAGGAAGTGCTTCTTCTTCTACGCAAGCAACCGCCAAGGTAAGCACCCGCCCCCATAGAACAGGAAGCGCTTCTTCTTCTACTGTAAGCAACCACCCGCCCCCATAGAAGAAGAAGAAGCGCGCAGATATTACGTTTCATTTCCTTTGTGTGTTTACATCTGTAAAGACCACAAAATGGCTCCTACTAAGCGACAGGTTTCCGGTTCATGAAAAGACGCAATCTCTCCATCCGCACACGGACTACTATTTCACAGCAACTGCCTAAAGACTTTCAAGAAAAGCTGGCTACTTTCCGTGCATATTGTAAAAACAAGATAGCTGAAAAAAAGATCCGGCCAGAGAACATTATCAACATGGACGAGGTTCCACTGACTTTTGATATTCCTGTGGACCGCACTGTGGATACAACGGGAGCACGTACGGTGAATATTCGCACCACAGGGAATGAGAAGTCATCCTTCACTGTGGTTCTAGCTTGCCATGCTAATGGCCAGAAACTTCCACCCATGGTGATATTCAAAAGGAAGACCTTGCCAAAAGAGACCTTTCCAGCCGGCGTCATCATAAAAGCTAACTCGAAGGGATGGATGAAGAAAAGATGAGTGAGTGGTTAAGGTAAGTTTAAGTTTACGCGAAGAGGCCGGGTGGCTTTTTTCACGCAGCTCCGTCCATGTTGATATACGACTCCATGCGCGCCCACATCACGCTGGTTTTTAATATATTATTAAAGTTTGACTGACCTATCTGACTGTTTTTTTGACATTCCTTTAGCGCAGTTAGATGCGGCTTATAACACGGGGCGGCTTATAGGTGGACAAAGTTTTGAAATATGCCGTTCATTGAAGGCGCGGCTTATAACCCAGGGCGGCTTATGGTGCGGAAAATACGGTATACATTGACACCAGTCCAGCATAGAACATTCAATCGCCCCGCTAAGATGGTCTGCCCCCCCCGATCAAACCCTCCCCCCTCTTAAGTCCCTGGCAGTCATGTCTCTCTAGCCAAAACAAATGCCCATTATCGCTCTTTCTAACATTCCAAAGCTTCAAGGTTAACACACACAGTTTACTTGCAGACAAACAGAAAGAGAACAAATGGAAAAACAAGAGCTGTTTTCAAATATGACTATGAAATAAAGGAAGTAACACTTAAATTCGGATATATGTAAATATCTGCCTCCGACAGTACGTATTTTCTATTGTTTCATTGAAAATGAAACAGCAAAGTCCATTTGGCTGTCATCTGTTTTAATTATGAGACAATTGTGTCAAAATTATGATTTTTTTTTCATGCTTGAAATAAGAAATTACTTTAAAAAAGTAGTTTTAAACTTGTGAGTGTTGATGACACAGCTTTGCAACACTTGATATTCTAGTTTCAAGCATGTTTTACTCAATATAGGTCATAACATCTCAGCAACAAGCTGTAATATCTTACTGAGATCATTTAGGGCCAAAACACTTAAAACAAGTAAAACACTCTAACATAAAATCTGCTTAGTGAGAAGAATGATCTTATCAGACAGAAAATAAGCAAATATCACCCTTATTTGACATATTTCATCTTACTTAGATTTCACTTTTTGCACCTTTCCTGATTATCACTGCATATTTCTCCCCAAACAACAGGATTTATTTTGTTAGCATTAGTGTTGTCCCTTTACCAATATTTTGGTACCGCTACCAAAATGTATTTCAATACCTTTCGACACTTCTCTAAATAAAGGGGACCACAAAAAAATTTCATTATTGGCTTTATTGTAACAAACAATCTTAGTGTACATCAGCGTTTCTCAAAGTGTGGGGCGCGCCCCACTGGTGGGGAATAGAGACATGACAGGTGGGGCGCGAGGAACGGGAGGAAATTTCACTTTAATTGTTTTTTTTTATTATTATATTCTTAGATATTTTTTTTTACTATGCTTTCATTTTCTATACACACTGTAAATCACTTTGTGATTCTGTCTGTGAAATCCGCTATATAAATAAATGGAAATTACCGGTACTTATTTTTACTGTAGGCTTTATATTTCTCGGTAGGAGTGAAAGTTTGACAGACATAGCAACAGTAACTAATGGGGGCGGGGCTAAGCGGAACAAACTTTCGAGCGGATGGGTAGCAGGCTAATGTGTGGACCACAATTACACAAATATATACATTTGTGACTCGCACCTCAAAGGTCGTCGAGCCAGAGCCAGCGCCTGCAGAGAAACAAAAATGTGACGGGCACACACTGTGTCATTCACCGGGAAGCACTCGCATCAAGGCAGCTCAGCCCCGAACTCAATGAGGTTTTAACATATGTTGTGAGCGCGGTAAATTTGATCAAAACACGACCACTGAAAGTGCGACTGTTCTCTGCACTGTGTGAGGAAATGGGAGCTGATCATACAGCCGTGCTGTTTCACAGTGAAGCAAGGTGGCTCTCCTGGGGAAAAGTGCTGTCACTTGCCCTGTCTTGCCAAATGCATAACTCCTCCTTTTTTTTTTGCAAAGATTGCAAAGTGGCACTTTTATTTGATTTATTATTGAACTTGATGCAAGTTATTTGATTTATTATTGAACTTGATGCAAGTTATAACACTTTTATTTGATTTATTATTGAACTTGATGCAAGTTATAACACTTTTGTTTTATTTATTATTGACCTTGATGCAAGTTATAACACTTTTTTGATTTATTATTGAACTTGATGCAAGTTATAACACTTTTATTTGATTTATTATTGAACTTGATACAAGTTATAACACTTTTTTTGATTTATTATTGAACTTGATGCAAGTTATAACACTTTTATTTGATTTATTATTGAACTTGATACAAGTTATAACACTTTTATTTGATTTATTATTGAACTTGATACAAGTTATAACACTTTTTTATTTATTATTGAACGTGATGCAAGTTATAACACTTTTTTTGATTTATTATTGAACTTGATGCAAGTTATAACACTTTTTTTGATTTATTATTGAACTTGATGCAAGTTATAACACTTTGTTTGATTTATTATTGAACTTGATGCAAGTTATAACACTTTTATTTGATTTATTATTGAACTTGATACAAGTTATAACACTTTTTTGATTTATTATTGAACGTGATGCAAGTTATAACACTTTTGTTTTATTTATTATTGAACTTGATGAAAGTTATTTTATATATAATTGAACTTGATGCAAGTTATACCACAGCTGCACAGTTATTTTATTTATCATTGAACTTGATGTTATTTTATGTTATTGAGTTTGAATGTATACAACTTGATGTTCAATAAATTTGAAAATGTTAAAGCTTGGCATTAGCGCCTGTTGGGGCGATGGGGGCAGGTGGGGCTTGAAAACTCCCCCTTGTCCAAAGTGGGGGGTGACAAAAAATGTTTGAGAACCACTGGTGTACATGAAACATATGTTTATTATTGTAATTTAGTCCTTAAATAAAATAGTGAACATACTAGACAACTTGTCTTTTAGTAGTAAGTAAACAAACAAAGACTCCTAATTAGTCTATGCAGTAACATATTGTGTCATTTATACACCTATTATTTTGTACACATTATGAGGGACAAACTGTAAAAAATGGATTATTAATCTACTTGTTCATTTACTGTTAATATCTGCTTATTTTCTCTTTTAACATGTTCTATCTACACTTCTGTTAAAATGTAATAATCACTTATTCTTCTCTTCTTTGATACTTTACATTAGTTTTGGATGATACCACACATTTAGGTATCGATTCGATACCAAGTAGTTACAGGATCCTACATTGGTCATATTCAAAGTCCTCATGTGTCCAGGGACGTATTTACTGACTTTATAAACATAACATGAATGTAAAAAGTAATGATATAATCATAGTAGTATCGACTAGATCAGTGGTTCTTAACCTGGGTTCGATGAGTCGGGTTCGGCGGAGGGCGAGACACATCCGACTCATCGTGTAAATAAAAACTTCTCCCTAACGGCGTATTACGGATATGGCAACAGCAGAAGTCAGACTGATTAGCAGGTGTGTAATTTGTTTTGAGTTCATGCACTGTGTTGGTTTTGTTCTTTGAACAAGGTGATGGTTCATTTTGTGCACCTTTGTCTTGAATTTGAAAAAAAAATAAAATATATATATATATATATATATATATATATATATATATATATATATATATATATATATATATATTTCACTAAAGAAGGGTTCGGTGAATGCGCATATGAAACTGGTGGGGTCCGGTACCTCCAACAAGGTTAAGAACCACTGGACTAGATACGCTCTTGTACTTGGTATCATTACAGTGGATGTCAGGTGTAGATCCACCCGTGGCGTTTGTTTACATTGTGACGCCGGTGAGCTATTGTATCCTCCTACGGTGTGTAGTGAAGCATGTTTAGCTATTCCTCGTCCTCCAGTGATAATGATACTTGTAAGAAACTCACTTTATTTGTCGCCATGGAGACGAGGATTAGTGATTTAGAAGTAATTAAAAGCACTGCCGACTGCGGATGGATGTTAGCTGCTAGCCATGTTTCAGTGTTATAACTTCACCTTTATCTTTACTTTTTACACCAAAATGCGTCCGTTCTCCCTTTTCTGTCTACACACTGTGTCTGCTTGTAAGTACTCTGTGTGTGTGTGCGCGCTGCCGAACATGCTCCTCTGCTCGTAAAACCAGCAGTGTCCTGCCTGTTAAGAAAAAAAAAAAGATGGGGAGCTGGTACTTTTCAAACAGAGTATGGTACCGTTTGTGATTGATTAGTACCATGATACTATACTAGTACCAGTACAACCCTAGTACATACAAACCCTGTTTCCATATGAGTTGGGAAATTGTGTTAGATGTAAATATAAACGGAATACAATGATTTGCAAATCCTTTTCAACCCATATTCAGTTGAATATGCTACAAAGACAACATATTTGATGTTCAAACTCATAAACTTTTTTTTGCAAATAATCATTAACTTAGAATTTCATGGCTGCAACACGTGCCAAAGTAGTTGGGAAAGGGCATGTTCTCCACTGTGTTACATGGCCTTTCCTTTTAACAACACTCAGTAAACGTTTGGGAACTGAGGAGACATTTTTGAAGCTTCTCAGGTGGAATTCTTTCCCATTCTTGCTTGATGTACAGCTTAAGTTGTTCAACAGTCCGGGGGTCTCCGTTGTGCTATTTTAGGCTTCACATTTTCAATGGGAGACAGGTCTGGACTACAGGCAGGCCAGTCTAGTACCCGCACTCTTTTACTATGAAGCCACGTTGATGTAACACGTGGCTTGGCATTGTCTTGCTGAAATAAGCAGGGGCGTCCATGGTAACGTTGCTTGGATGGCAACATATGTTGCTCCAAAACCTGTATGTACCTTTCAGCATTAATGGCGCCTTCACAGATGTGTAAGTTACCCATGTCTTGGGCACTAATACACCCCCATACCATCACACATGCTGGCTTTTACACTTTGCGCCTAGAACAATCCGGGATGGTTCTTTTCCTCTTTGGTCCGGAGGACACGACCTCCACAGTTTCCAGAAACAATTTAAAATGTGGACTCGTCAGACCACAGAACACTTTTCCACTTTGTATCAGTCCATCTTAGATGAGCTCAGGCCCAGCGAAGCCGACGGCGTTTCTGGGTGTTGTTGATAAACGGTTTTCGCCTTGCATAGGAGAGTTTTAACTTGCACTTACAGATGTAGCGACCAACTGTAGTTGCTGACAGTGGGTTTCTGAAGTGTTCCTCAGCCCATGTGGTGATATCCTTTACACACTGACGTCGCTTGTTGATGCAGTACAGCCTGAGGGATGGAAGGTCACGGGCTTAGCTGCTTACGTGCAGTGATTTCTCCACATTCTCTGAACCCTTTTGATGATATTACGGACCGTAGTTGGTGAAATCCCTAAATTCCTTGCAATAGCTTGGTTGAGAAAGGTTTTTCTTAAACTGTTCAACAATTTGCTCACGCATTTGTTGACAAAGTGGTGACCCTCGCCCCCGTCCTTGTTTGTGAATGACTGAGCATTTCATGGACTTTTATACCCAATCATGGCACCCACCTGTTCCCAATTAGCCTGCACACCTGTGGGATGTTCCAAATAAGTGTTTGATGAGCATTCCTCAACTTTATCAGTATTTATTGCCACCTTTCCCAACTTCTTTGTCACGTGTTGCTGGCATCAAATTCTAAAGTTAATGATTATTTGCAAAAAAATAAGTTTATGAGTTTGAACATCAAATATGTTGTCTTTGTAGCATATTCAACTGAATATGGGTTGAAAAGGATTTGCAAATCATTGTATTCCGTTTATATTTACATCTAACACAATTTCCCAACTCATATGGAAACGGGGTTTGTAGCATGAGAAGTGTTTATACTGCATGTGGTACGTTACACAACTTAGTAGCCTACTTTGACACCATTTTTTTTTTCAATTCTAGGAATGAAGTCATCTTTCCTGAAGTGATAATGAGCAATGTTACTACTATTGATATCTGTAGGCTATTTTAAGACATCCTAAACGGAAGAAATAGGAGAACAATTGTGCATCATCCGCTAGGAAACGCTCTCAAAGACAATGCTGCCATGCGGCACAAAAAAACCCAAACCCTCGGGGGTTTTACCCTTGCAGAGAACAACTCGATATTCTCTATATTTCGCTCTGCTCGTCTGCCGTCTTTGCTCACAATCAGGCGGGAATTGCATGACACTAACTGTAAAACGCTCTTGACACGTCTCTTTGCAGAGCATTTCATCACTTTCTGGCTTGTGGACGCCACACACGGCTGCTGATAGGTGACAGCACCTGTTATTTGTTATGTCTCATTACCTGCGTTGGTGCGGTGGATGTGTGGAGTGGCTCGCATGCTACATTGGAGGTGTGACGAACTCTGTTCAACTGCTGAGTCATGGCAGGCTTCCGCCAACTTAGTACTACTAAAACTGCACTTAGTATTTAGGGTTGAAGGCAACTGCAAAAAAAAAATGCTTTTTTAAGTGTTTTAAGCCCCGTTTACACTAAGCCGGATAAGGTTATCCAGGGTAAGGCAAGGCAACTTTATTTATATACTACGTTTACAATTTATATAGCACGTTTACAACAATTTTAAAAAATTGTTGTAATGTCTCCGCCGCTCCCAGTCTGTGGAATGCTCTCCCTGACCACCTGAGGGCACCACAGACTGTGGATGCTTTTATAAAAAGGCTTAAAAACCCTTCTTTTTTTAAAAAGCCTTTTTTTTTTAGATATATGCATACTAGTTTTAGCTATTTGGCTGTTCTAGTTTTAATTTTTTAATTATCTTGTTAATTTTATTTTTATTCTTTAATACACTGTAGCACTTTGAGGTTGTTTACTCAATGTAAAGTGCTTTTTAATAAAATAAAATAAAATAAATAAAATAAACAAATAAAATCTATTATTGTTATTATTATTTTTGATTATTGACTATTTCATTGATTACGGGACAAGCAGTAGAAAATGGATGGATGGTACTTTTTTGTCACTTATTGTTTGTCTTTGGTGCACTAATGGGTATATTTTAGGCCATTAGTTCTTTGTTTTATTTTTGCAAAAAAATATATATATATTTTTATATTGCTCTTTTTATCTTTGGTATGAACATTATTATGTAAACTCAAAGTTATTGTTATTTTTAATTTTTTTTTGGTTCTTTGTTGTTGCTATTTTTGTATTACAACATTTTATTATTTGATCATGTTGTACTCTTTTTGTTTTGTGATTGTGTGATGTTTTTTTGCCTGGACCCCAGGCAAGTGCAAAAAAAAACCCCAAATGCTTTTTTAAGTGTTTTAGGCCCCGTTTACACTAAGCCGGATAAGGTTATCCAGGGTAAGGCAAGGCAACTTTATTTATATACTACGTTTACAATTTATATAGCACGTTTACAACAATTTTCAAACTTTTTTGTAATGTCTCCGCCGCTCCCAGTCTGTGGAACGCTCTCCCTGACCACTTGAGGGCACCACAGACTGTGGATGCTTTTAAAAAAGGCTTAAAAACCCTTCTTTTAAAAAAAGCATTTTTTAAGATAAATGCGTACTCGTTTTAGCTATTTGGCTGTTCTAGTTTTTATTTTTATATATTTTTTATTATCTTTTTATTTTTATTTTTTTAATACACTGTAGCACTTTGAGGTTGTTTACTCAATGTAAAGTGCTTTTAAAAAATAAAATATATTATTATTATTATTATTATTATTATTATTATTATTATTATTATTATTATTAAAAAGCATAGAGCAAAAAAAAGGGGATTGGTTTAGTTTAGTTTAGTTTAGTTTATTAAGGGTCCCCATTAGTCTACGCAGTGGAGACTACTCTGCCTGGGGTCCAGGCAAAAAAACATCACACAATCACAAAACAAAAAGAGTACAACATGATCAAATAATAAAATGTTGTAATACAAAAATAGCAACAACAAAGAACCAAAAAAAAAAAAAAAAAAAAAAATAACTTTGAGTTTACATAATAATGTTCATACCAAACATAAAAAGAGCAATATAAAAATATTTATATATTTTTTTTTGCAAAAATAAAACAAAGAACTAATGGCTTAAAATATACCCATTAGTGTACCAAAGACAAACAATAAGTGATGAAAAAGTACCATCCATCCATTTTCTACTGCTTGTCCCATAATCAATGAAATAGTCAATAATCAAAAATAATAATAACAATAATAGATTTTATTTGTTATTTTATTTATTTGATTTGATTTTATTAAAAAGCACTTTACATTGAGTAAACAACCTCAAAGTGCTACAGTGTATTAAAAAATAAAAATACAATTAACAAGATAATTAAAAAATAAATAAAAATAAAAACTAGAACAGCCAAATAGCTAAAACTAGTATGCATACATCTAAAAAAAAAGGCTTTTTTAAAAAGAAGGGTTTTTAAGCCTTTTTTAAAAGCATCCACAGTCTGTGGTGCCCTCAGGTGGTCAGGGAGAGCGTTCCACAGACTGGGAGCGGCGGAGCGGAAATAAAACCAGTCATGACATTAGGTACAATCTAGAATACCGTATTTTCCGCACCATAAGGCGCCCTGGGTTATAAGCCGCGCCTTCAATGAACGGCATATTTCAAAACTTTGTCCACCTATAAGCCGCCCCGTGTTATAAGCCGCATCTAACTGCGCTAAAGGAATGTCAAAAAAACAGTCAGATAGGTCAGTCAAACTTTAATAATATATTAAAAACCAGCGTGATGTGGGCGCGCATGGAGTCGTATATCAACATGGACGGAGCTGCGTGAAAAAAGCCACCCGGCCTCTTCGCGTAAACTTCCCTTAACCACTCGCTCATCTTTTCTTCATCCATCCATCCCTTCGAGTTAGCTTTTATGATGACACCGGCTGGAAAGGTCTCTTTTGGCAAGGTCTTCCTTTTGAATATCACCATGGGTGGAAGTTTCTGGCCATTAGCATGGCAAGCTAGAACCACAGTGAAGGATGACTTCTCATTCCCTGTGGTGCGAATATATTCACCGTACGTGCTCCCGTTGTATCCACAGTGCGGTTCACAGGAATATCAAAAGTCAGTGGAACCTCGTCCATGTTGATAATGTTCTCTGGCCGGATCTTTTTTTTCAGCTATCTTGTTTTTACAATATGCACGGAAAGTAGCCAGCTTTTCTTGAAAGTCTTTAGGCAGTTGCTGTGAAATAGTAGTCCGTGTGCGGATGGAGAGATTGCGTCTTTTCATGAACCGGAAACCTGTCGCTTAGTAGGAGCCATTTTGTGGTCTTTACAGATGTAAACACACAAAGGAAATGAAACGTACGGTAATATCCGCGCGCTTTTTCTTCTTCTACGCGGGCGGGTGGTTGCTTACAGTAGAAGAAGAAGCGCTTCCTGTTCTATGGGGGCGGGTGCTTACCTTGGCGGTTGCTTGCGTAGAAGAAGAAGCACTTCCTCTTCTACGGGGAAAAAAGATGGCGGCTGTTTACCGTAGTTGCGAGACCGAAACTTTATGAAAATGAATCTTAATATTAATCCATATATAAAGCGCACCGGGTTATAAGCCGCACTGTCAGCTTTTGAGTAAATTTGTGGTTTTTAGGTGCGGCTAATAGTGCGGAAAATACGGTAATCTCTTTCCACAATATTTCTCCCTTTGTCTTGGTGATCGGATTTATTCGGCGATGTACTGTACCTTTTCACGAAAATCGACCAATACTGATCGATCGGCAGAGCCCGAATCTGCATGCATTGTTTTTGTGTGCCTCTACCTTTTATTCACACTCACTTTCTGTGCATTCTGACAGTCAAAACAAAGGATGCCACAGCATTTGAAACAGAGTTTTCATATATTTCAAGCAAGGTCCTTTTTTTCTGCGTTAGTTTTAACGGCTAGAGCTGATCAAAGCTGGTCCTTGAGAGTAGTTACAGGCTGTGTTGCGATCAAAGATAACTCTCAATTGTATTACAAGCCAAACCAAAGCTATTCTGGGTCTTTTTGACATTCTATGATGAGGCAAATGCTGGACTGTATAGTGGTACAAGGCTATAGATCATTCATGGACGCTGAAGCACATCTTTATTTGATCTGCCAGGCTTTTATTTTGAAAAATGATTTGTCTGTGCCTTTTTCTTTCACATCTTTCTCTGAGTTTTGATGAGGTAAACACACACGCACTCATCTTTTTCTCGCTGAAACAATAGTTGGCTGCAGGGTCCACCTTCCGCCCTTAGGGTTGGGGTGTCCAAAATGTGGCCTGGGGGCCATGTGTGGCCCACATCTGCGGTCCTCTCCAAGGTTTCTCATTGTCCCATTGGGTTGAGTTTTTAATGTATTTAATAAAAAGAACAATACCAAAAAAATCAGTTAATAAGGTTGAAATGAATGTTTTTAGTTAAAAAACAATTAAACAATTAAAAAATATCAGTTCATAAAGTTAAAATTAATGTATTTAATAAAAAATAAACAAACAATTAAAAAAAAAATCAGTTAATAAAGTTAAAATGAATGTATTTAGCAAAACATTTTTAAGAAGTAAACGATTTAAAAAAACAGTTAATAAAGTTAAAATGAATGTATTTAATAAAAAAAACTATGAAAAGAATTCAGTTAGTATAGTTAAAATGAATGTATTTAATACATTTTTAAAAAGTCAGAGGTGGTGCAAGAAAGCACTAGTGGTGTTGTAATGTTTTTTTCTTTGTTTCATGATTCCATATTTCCCCTCAAAATGGAGTTAGTCCATATTTTCACTCTGTTTGATGTAAAAATGAAACTGTTACTGGCTACCAATTTATATTCTTGATTTATTTTAGTCTTTTGTAAAGACAGACAGTTGCCATTTAAAATGACTGTTTTTTTTTTGTCATGTCTGATTGTCATGTTGTTTTAAACAACATTAAACCATTAAAAAAATCAGTTAATAAAGTTAAAATTAATGTATTTAATAAAAAAAAACTATTAAAAAAATCAGTTAATAAAGTTAAAGTTAGTGTATTTGATTTAAAAAAAAAAAACAATTTTTAAAAAATCAGTTAATAAAGTTAAAATGTATGTATTTAATAAAAAAAAACATTAAACAATTTAAAAAAATCAGTTAATAAAGTTAAAATTAATGTATTTAATAAAAATAGAAATAAAAGTAAACAATTAAAAAAATGAATGTATTTAATATAAAAAACAATTAAACAATTGAAAAAATTAGTTAATGAAGTTGAAATTAATGTATTTAATTAAAAAAACAAAACAATTCAGTTAGTAAAGTTAAAATGAATGTATTTAATACAATTTAAAAAATGAATATATTTAATATAAAAAACAATTAAACAATTGAAAAAATTAGTTAATGAAGTTGAAATTAATGTATTTAATTAAAAAAACAAAACAATTCAGTTAGTAAAGTTAAAATGAATGTATTTAATACATTTTAAAAAAAGTCAGAGGTGGTGCAAGAAAGCACTAGTAATGTAATGTTTTTTTCTTTGTTTCATGATTCCATATTTCCCCTCAAAATGGAGTGAGTCCATATTTTCACTCTGTTTGATGTAAAAATAAAACTGTTACTGACTACCAATTTATATTCTTGATTTATTTTAGTCTTTCGTAAAGACAGACAGTTGTCATTTAAAATGACTGTTTTTTTTGTCATGTCTGATCTAATTTGTTTTAAACAACATTAAAACCATTAAAAAAAAATCAGTTAATAAAGTAAAAATTAATGTATGTAATAAAAAAACAATTAAAAAAATAACCTATAGTTAAAATTAATGTATTTAATTAAAAAAAAACATTAAACAATTTTTTTTTGTCATGTCTGATTGTCATGTTGTTTTAAACAACATTAAACCATTAAAAAAAATCAGTTAATAAAGTTAAAATTAATGTATTTAATACAAAAAAAACAATTAAAAAAAATCAGTTAATAAAGTTAAAGTTTATGTATTTGATTAAAAAAAAACATTAAACAATTTTTAAAAAATCAGTTGATAAAGTTAAAATTTATGTATTTAATTTATTAAAAAAAACATTAAACAATTAAAAAAAATCAATTAATAAAGTTACAATTAATGTATTTAATAAAAATAAAAGTAAACAATTTAAAAAAAATGAGTTAATAAAGTTAAAATGAATGTATTTAATTAAATAAACAATTAAAACAATTCAGTTAGTAAAGTTAAAATGCATTTAAAAAAAAGTCAAAGGTGGTGCAAGAAAGCACTAGTGGTGTTGTAATGTTTTTTCTTTGTTTCATGATTCCATATTTCCCCTCAAAATGGAGTGAGTCCATATTTTCACTCTGTTTGATGTAAAAATGAAACTGTTACTGACTACCAATTTATATTCTTGATTTATTTTAGTCTTTCATAAAGACAGACAGTTGCCATTTAAAATGGCTGTTTTTTTTGTCATGTCTGATTGTCATGTTGTTAAACCATTAAAAAAATCAGTTAATAAAGTTAAAATTAATGTATTCAATAAAAAAAAACAATTAAAAAAATCAGTTAATAAAGTTAAAGTTAATGTATTTGATTAAAAAAAAAACATTAAACAATTTTTAAAAAATCAGTTAATAAAGTTAAAATGTATGTATTTAATTTAAAAAAAACATTAAACAATTTAAAAATATATATTAATAAAGTTACAATTAATGTATTTAATAAAAATAAAAGTAAACAAAAAAAAAAGAGTTAATAAATTTAAAATGAATGTATTTAATAAAAAAACAATTCAACAATTAAAAAAATTAGTTAATAAAGTTAAAATGAATGTATTTGATTAAATAAACAATTAAAACAATTCAGTTAGTAAAGTTAAAATGAATGTATTTAATACATTTAAAAAAAAGTCAAAGGTGGTGCAAGAAAGCACTAGTGGTGTTGTAATGTTTTTTTTCTTTGTTTCATGATTCCATATTTCCCCTCAAAATGGAGTGAGTCCATATTTTCACTCTGTTTGATGTAAAAATAAAACTGTTACTGACTACCAATTTATATTCTTGATTTATTTTAGTCTTTTGTAAAGACAGACAGTTGCCATTTAAAATGACTGTTTTTTTGTCATGTCTGATTGTCATGTTGTTTTAAACAACATTAAAGCATTAAAAAAATCAGTTAATGAAGTAAAAATCAATGTATTTAATAAAAAAGCAATTAAAAAATAACTTAAAGTTAAAATTAATGTATTTAATTAAAAAATACATTAAACAATTAAAAACCAGTTAATAAAGTTAAAATTAATGTATTTAATTAAACAAAATAAAAAGTAAACCATTTTAAAAAATCAGTTAATAAAGTTAAAATGAATGTATTTAATTAAAACAATTAAAACAATTCAGTTAGTAAAGTTAAAATGAATGTAAATTTGAAAAAAGTCAGAGGTGGTGCAAAAAAGCACTAGTGGTGTTGTAATGTTTTTTTCTTTGTTTCATGATTCCATATTTCCCCTCAAAATTAAATGAGTCCATATTTTCACTCTGTTTGATGTAAAAATAAAACGGTTACCGACGACCAAAATGTATTTTCTTGATTGTTTTGTGTTGTGCTAAAGCCAGAAAGTTGACTCTAGTTGTGTGTCATGTCTGTTGTCTGATGTTTTTCTACACAATGTAACAACTGAATGAACATCCTCCATCATTTTTGCCAGGGGTGGTAATTCCAATCGGGCATGAAACTCTCCATGTCAGCTTTCCCGTACCTGAGAGTTTTAATTGTGGGTGGAATTCCCCCCAAGCAGAACAACATAAGCTGCTCTTTACGACATCCCGACATTTCCCAGCCCACCTTAAGTCTCCCTCTCCGCTCAGGGAAGGGAGACAAGAGTGTGAGGTGCATTCAGGGACATCGGGTCGTCACAGCCTGGACATTTGTAGTTACTATCAAGTATAATCAACATCCTGTGGGGCGGACTGCAAATATTCATCCCTCTCCTTGATGCCTGGCAGCTACGCCAACGTGAAGAAGTGCAGCAACGAGGGCCGGGCGCTGATGCAGCTGGACTTCCAACAGTTCCTGATGAAGTTGGAGAAGCTGACCGACCTGAGGCCCATACCTGACAAGGAGTTTGTGGAGACCTACATCAAGGCCTACTACCTGACTGAGAACGACATGGAGCAGTTCATCAAGAACCACAGGGTGAGACCACCTCTTTAAGTAGCATCACACTGCTGGGCTCTTAATACTTCACACAGTCTAAAGTATTAGTAGTATTATTCCCATTATATATATATATATTATCATGGGATATATTTTTCCCCCAAATTTCGATCTCACAAAAAAAATAAAAAAAGATATGTTGTCATGATTTTTACTCAATTACAGAAAGTAAAATGTGTTGTTTTTATAATAATATAAAATTATTTCAATTGATATACTTTTTTTTTCATTTGTAAAAATTAAGGGCTACGTATTTTCCGCACTATTAGCCGCACCTAAAAACCACAAATTTACTCAAAAGCTGACAGTGCGGCTTTTAACCCGGTGCGCTTTATATATGGATTAATATTAAGATTCATTTTCATAAAGTTTCGATCTCGCAACTACGGTAAACAGCCGCCATCTTTTTTCCCCGTAGAAGAGGAAGTGCTTCTTCTTCTACGCAAGCAACCGCCAAGGTAAGCACCCGCCCCCATAGAACAGGAAGCGCTTCTTCTTCTACTGTAAGCAACCACCCGCCCACGTAGAAGAAGAAAAAGCGCGCGGATATCACCGTACGTTTCATTTCCTTTGTGTGTTTACATCTGTAAAGACCACAAAATGGCTCCTACTAAGCGACAGGGATCCGGTTCATGAAAAGACGCAATCTCTCCATCCGCACACGGACTACTATTTCACAGCAACTGCCTAAAGACTTTCAAGAAAAGCTGGCTACTTTCCGTGCATATTGTAAAAACAAGATAGCTGAAAAAAAGATCCGGCCAGAGAACATTATCAACATGGACGAGGTTCCACTGACTTTTGATATTCCTGTGAACCGCTCTGTGGATACAACGGGAGCACGTACGGTGAATATTCGCACCACAGGGAATGAGAAGTCATCCTTCACTGTGGTTCTAGCTTGCCATGCTAGTGGCCAGAAACTTCCACCCATGGTGATATTCAAAAGGAAGACCTTGCCAAAAGAGACCTTTCCAGCCGGCGTCATCATAAAAGCTAACTCGAAGGGATGGATGGATGAAGAAAAGATGAGCGAGTGGTTAAGGTAAGTTTAAGTTTACGCGAAGAGGCCGGGTGGCTTTTTTCACGCAGCTCCGTCCATGTTGATATACGATTCCATGCGCGCCCACATCACGCTGGTTTTTAATATATTATTAAAGTTTGACTGACCTATCTGACTGTTTTTTTGACATTCCTTTAGCGCAGTTAGATGCGGCTTATAACACGGGGCGGCTTATAGGTGGACAAAGTTTTGAAATATGCCGTTCATTGAAGGCGCGGCTTATAACCCAGGGCGCCTTATGGTGCGGAAAATACGGTATATATAATCGCGGTTAATCGCATTTGGTCCATAGTTAACTCCGAGTTACCGTAATCCCGGTTAAACGCAAATTTTTTTTTTTTTAAACCAGACTAAATTCCAGACGTATAAAAAATATATTTTCATATATAAGCCGCATATATATACGTTGCCAAATAAGTTATTTACACAGAAAGATTTTGCAAATATTTTTTTCTAAACCTTGATTTTTTTCCAAACCAAGTCTGTAAAACGGCTGATGAAACAAAACAGAAGCCATCGCCGTGAACCCACTAGCTGCAGAAGCTAGCTCTCCAAACAGCTAAACAGACTCAATAAGTCCACGTTGACATTTTTGTGAATTTATGAATCTGAAACAATACAAAAATAACGCCGTTGTAAGTTAATAATATTAACACGGACACCCGTAAACATGTTAGCATATTAGCTAATGCTAACGGCGCCAGCATCCTGGCATCACAATAGTGCGTACAAAAAAATATGCATGAAAACAGTCCTACATACATAAGGGACGGTTTAGTACGTAAGAATTGTTTAAGTTATATTGTAAAACTTACAACCGTTGCTCGGAGTGATGAAT